>NC_142545.1:6125000-6427500 GCF_056151865.1 Erythranthe guttata | reverse complement strand
TTCTTTTCCATTCTCATTCATAATTCACAATTATAAATGTTGGACTCAATCGTATTGACTTACAATTTGGTAAAGACCAACGTTTTAATCTTTGACCGTTTATTCAATGAATTCAAGTACACGAGCAGTGTGACCCTCGATGGTTCAGGTGTAAGCTAGCCGTGGGCCCACAACCCTTTGTGGCTTAAACTTGTCCCTAGAGTTATAATTAAGATGAAGCTGGTTTCAACTTAACTACCCACTGAATAGGGACCCTCCCTTCACAATTCTACCACTTTAAATAGGGACCCTCCCTTCACAATTCAAACACATCTGAAGAAGCAGAAATCGTAGGAGCAAAATTCTCTCTACAATCCAAGAAGCAAGGAAGAAGAAGTCGTAGGAGGTAAGGTTCTCTCTGTCAAATTCAAGGTGTTCGTGAGAAAATTCAAGGCGTTCTTCATCAAATCCAGCGTTTGATCCGAGATAACGATGTTAAACCTTCAGATTAACGTTAATAAATTCAAGTTAAGATCATTGGAAGATTGAAGGGCCAAATCCATCAATAATTTCAAGATCTCCAAGTCAAACTTAGTCAAAGTTCAACGTTCGATCCGAGATTCAAGTCGCGAGACCCTTGAAAAACGTTATTCAAATCCAAAATCAAATCTGGACAAGATCAAGTCAACGACACCACTCTAAAAATTCAAGTCAACTATATATTGTCCTAGAGAGAATAATCAGAGGATTCAAAATAGAGATTGTAACCGGCAATTTATCATTTTAATCCAATAAAAAATTATTTTTGTTCAGTTTTTCTTGTTTGTTTATATCGCATATAAGAATTTGTTCTTACAAATTTTGGCACGCCCAGTGGGACCTCTCTACCTCTCATCTCTTCTCTCTCTAGAGGTCCTCGAAGTGTTGCAGTAACTGCTCTACGTTCGCGATGAAGGCTGCTACTTCGAATTCATCAAGGTGGGCGTAGTTACAAGGAGTATGGCTAAGAAACTGCAGGCATCCTCTGAGACTAGCTCGACGCCCCAAATCATTGAGAAAGGCTTATCACCTCTCGTCAACATAGGTGAAGACGTGGAAGGATCTAGAGGAGAAGCTTCATCATCCACGTCCCGTTCAACATCAAGCTACTATGAGGTGGCCCCCGTCATGACAACACATGCTACGACCATGGAGGAGCAAATGGCGATCCTGCCCAAGGCCATTGAAGGACTAACAAAGCACATTCAAGAACAAGACTCCCAAATCGCGATGTTGAAAAACAAGGTTGACGGCACTCACGACATGGGAAAACAAGGTGAATTAAATAAGGCAAAACAAGGTTGACGGCACTCACGACATGGGAAAACAAGGTTATAATATGTACTATTTGAATTAAAATTTAACAATATAAACTTCTTTTTGCAGTGCTTTGTGAACCTAAATTTTTTTGCGCTGCCCCGAACCCCGAAAATTTAACCCGCCCCCCCCCCCCCCCCCCCCCCCCCCCCTAACTTTTCATCCTGGATCTGCCCCTGAGGGTAAACAGCATAAAAAACCTTAGTATTATGTTAAATCTGCACCAAATCTCTCTATGTTCTTTTTATTGCATAAACCACCCCCTGTTGTTTCGTTTTTCCTTGCATGAAGTCCTTGTTTTCGCTAATAATTAACACCGTTAACTATAAAACGGGGATTTTATGCAAGTTTGTTTTGTACATAGGCTAATTTGGTGCATGGTTTTGCAACACAAATGGGGGTCTATGCAAAATTAATTTATTCATTTAAAATTCAAATTATTTTCTTAAATTAAATCGAATATATGAAAACTAAAAAAAATAACATTCGTGATGGAAGTTGGAATGAGTTCTCAAATTATTTATATTATTTCCACATATAATTAATCCAGAATACATTATAAAGATATAAAATAATTATAATAAAATAATAATATATTTTAAGAAGTCAAAAATTTATATATTAATAAATTATATCATATAAAACTTGGTTTAAAAAAAATCCACCACACTTTTTAATTTTTATATTGCAACTGAATAAATGTGTTCGACTTAATTTAAACGAATACATTAATTTTGCATAAAATCTCCTCGTATTGTAGAAAATATACACTAAATCCCCCTCTGTTATGAAAAAATCGCATAAAGTCCCCTCTATATATAGTTAGCGGCGTTAACTTTTAACGGATAAATAGATTTCGTGCAAAGTAAAATGAAACACAAGGGGGTTTTATACAAGAAAAAAAACACAGTGGAATTTGGCGCAAATTTTCCTTAACACAGGGGGGTGATTTTACGTTGTTTACCCGGATTTTTACTAATGAAAATACTGAGAATTTTTCAACAATTAGAATAAAGATAAGAGCCCCCAATGCAATATAAACCCAAAAAATTGCTGAAAATAAATCAGATATCAACAATTAGAGTTGGGCTAAATTTAGTTTCAAGAAGAACACAACATTATATTTTCCAAAACCATCTTCTTATCCCTTTGGAAAATATATCGCATATAAACCTTTAATCTACACATATTCATGTGTATGTGTGTTTAGTGTGCAGTAATTTATATAATTTTACAGTTCAAAATCACTCGATAAATTACACCAGGTATAACATCTCATAGACCGAAAAAGTGTTTGCATCAAACATAAAAAGTGGTCTTACGGATTTAAACAACATCTAAAGCAGAAGGAAAAAACTGACTATAACGCCCCATATATATACACTAGTCAAAGTTCTATTAAAACTAATAAACTCAGTCAAAAACCATGCAATAAATTTCATGCATAACTCATTTAATTGAAATAATTCTATTTACACGTCTTTTTACAACACTATATATATAGGGAGCTAGATATATATTGCAAATCACCATCTTCAACTTTCAAATCGTTCTCTTCTTCTTCTTTCCTTTCTTCCCTAGTTAATTTCTTAAATCTTTGAGTTCTTGTTATTGCAATGGTGGTTTCTTCATCTATTATGAGCTTATTGTTTGTGATTTTGACGGAGTTTTTGTGCTTAGTTCATGCACTTCAATTTTATGTCGGTGGGGATGACGGTTGGACCCTTAAGCCATCGGAGAACTATATTCACTGGGCTGAACGATATCGCTTTCAGATCAACGATGAAATAGGTACATTTCTTATTTTTCTCTGTTTTTCAATGTGAATGTGTATGAATAAAGAAGATAATTAATATAAAGTAGATAAAATTCAAGGGTTTTGGAGCAATATATTTATCCAAGAATAATTAATTATATATTCTTTTGTCATTTTATTATTTACAATTAATACACAGTTTGTTGTTAATAAATTGCAGTATTCAAGTACAAGAAAGGGTATGATTCGGTACTTGTTGTAAATGAAAATGATTATTCAAAATGCAACAAAGAAAATCCAATAAAAATAATGAAAGATGGTGATTCCAAATTCAAGTTTGAGAAATCAGGCCATTTTTTCTTCATTAGTGGCCATAACCAAAACTGTGAGAAGGGACAGAAGTTGATCGTCGTTGTTCTTTCCGATCGCCACCGCAACACCACCCATAATGCTCCATCGCCGCCGCCGCAGACACCCCTCAAACCACCGTCCCACTCTCCTTCTCCATCACCTTCTCCGTCTATGAACAAACCTCCAACCCCAGCTCCGATTACTCATCACTCACCAACTCCTTCACCGGCAGCTAAATCTCCCGCCCACGCGCCGCCGGTCAAGCCACCTTCTCATTCTCCATCCCCATCTCATGCGGCCCTAACACCCATTACTCACCACTCACCGACCCCTTCCCCAACAGCTAAATCTCCCACCCACCACGCGCCGCCGGTCATGCCACCATCTCATTCTCCATCCCAATCTCCGGCGGCCCCAGCTCGAATTACTCATCACTCACCAACTCCGTCTCCAGCAGCTAAATCTCCCATCCACGCGCCGCCTGTTAAACCACCATCTCATTCTCCATCCCCATCCCCGGCGGCCCCAACACCAATTACTCACCACTCACCAAGCCCTTCCCCTGTAGCTAAATCTCCCACTCACGCGCCGCCAGTCAAGCCACCATCTCATTCGCCATCCCCATCTCCGGCGGCCTCAGCTCCTACTACTCACCACTCACCGACCCCTTCCCCAGCAGCCAAAACCCCTTTACACGCGCCGCCAGCGCAACCACATTCTAACTCCCCAGCCCCTTCTCCGGCCGCCAAATCTACTACACACATTCCACCATCTCGTTCTCCATCACCATCTTCGCACAAACATTCGCCACCACCACAATCTACTAAATCTGAATCACCAAAGAAACACGGATGGCGCACCTTAGACGGACCTGCATCATAACCACTATGCTCCGGCTCCGATTTCAACTGGCTCTGTTTTAAGTTTCTAACTTGTTTATTTATTCTCCGGTTCAATTTTTTCTTTCCTTTTGTTTTTTGGTGTTGGATTTATTTTCATCTTTGATTTGAAGTTTGTGTATTTCTTTTGTAATTCTTGCTTCAATTTAAGTAATTAAAATTCTCTTTGCTCTATCGCAATTATTTCCATTAAAACAATACAAGTATTTTGAATATCTATTTTAATTTTCACATTGAGATTGACGTTTGGTTATGTGCTAATTTTATAATTTATTTTTTATTGACGGACATAAATAACAAAGTGTCTATTTGTTATGATATTTGGATCGATTATTATTAGCGTACATATTATTATTATTATTATTTATTATAGTTACCTTGTGTAATAGGTTACTTTGTGTTGGCCGAAAACCTACACGCAAGTGCATGTATCGTACAAGTAATATAGTGGACAATTAATTCCAGATATCGAACCCACAGGGAATATTTAAATACTTAATCCTAGATGCTAATTCTACCAATTATTATCAAGCCCACCATACACATTCGACTTTAGAGAAAAAATTAACTAAATTAAATTAAAGTAAATTAAAAAGACAAAGCAAGAAAGCAAATTAAACGCAAAGATTTATCAGAGTAAACAAGCCTAAGATTTTATTTTTCCCCCATGTGATTATTACTCCCCCACTTCCTTCAATTATGCAAGCAATTAACCCGGATTATTAACCTCAGATGCTAAAATAATCATAACCCCGCTTCCGCGTGTACTACGATTCTAATACTCTAGATTCAATTACTATATTCCTATGCAATTAATTCTAGAACACAACATTAAGCACAAATCTCAATAATGGCTACCTAAGAGATTAACTATATTCCTATGTTAATACCACAAAGGCTCTTATACCACAGTTCTAATTATTAACCCGATCTTCCGATTCATGCGATTAACAATAACATAAAAACACATAAGTTGATCAAGTTCATTCACTTAATAAAACAAGTAGAAGAAGTAATCCGGAATTAAAACTTGCATAAAATAATAAAAAGGGTTCATAAATCCCACATAAGGTTCAAGATAAAATTCTAGAAATAAGAAAATTAGCTACTCATGATTAAAGGAAAAACACAAATAAAATAAGTCATAAACGATAAATCTATGCTTAGAGTCTTCGAATTCTTCGTCTTCGTTATTGCTTTGTTGCTCTTGAAATTGCGTAAAAGATCCCCAATTGTGTGCTTGGTTTGGTCTTATATAGGGCGAAAAACTTAGGGAAGAAGGCAGTTTCCTTGTGCAATTAAAATCCCTTTACTGCGCTGCTTTGGGGTCTCGGACGGCCGTCCCACAATTTGAACTAAAACTCGGACGGCCGTCCGAGATTTAAATCTTCAGAATTTTGATTTTTTCACTTTTGGCCCATATTTTCTGCAAAATTGCAGTTTTGACCCCATACTTTTCCAATTCTTCAATTTGTACCTAAAATACTATCAACTTTTTAAGCACCAATTATCGTTAAAACACACCAAAAGCTCAAATAAAAAGGTACGAAAAAGTGTAAAAATATACACTTAACACACCCCCAAACTTGAACTTTTGCTTGTCCTCAAGCAAAATCTACCAATAAGCAAATAACTCAACTATTACATCTCATCACATAGATCAATGATCAGCTTCACGTTTTCAGAACTTGTAATTATAATGACAATTCTTAGGTATTCGCAAGCTCAAAATTCAGCAACACTTAGTCACTCACCATTACAAAAAACCACAATTTATACAATTGCTTCAAGCATCCAATATTTGCAAAAAAGATAGAAATAATTTATACTTACATGCATATGCTTGACTCCAAATACTCACCAAAGTATTCTACTCTACTAATATCGAACATTAAGCTATTGGGATCATTGGGGCTTTGTGGCTTTCAATTGTTAGGCTCTTTGGTTCGAGGTAGTAAATATGGGTATATGTGGTTATTATTCTTGAATTGAGGTGATTACGCCAAAATTTGAAAGATAGGCGTTTGAAACAATGAATTCACCTCTAAGGACTTTAATAAACTCGATTCTCAAAAGTTCAAAAGTCTCCACTTTTGCTTTTGAGGCAATGGATCGAGCTTTCAAAAATAATTTCAACAACTCGTCCTTTCTTCTCCCTCCTAGTCTCTTATTCTTCTTCTTTTTTTCTTTTTCTTTCTTATATATATATATATATATATATATATATATATATATATATATAATATATATATATATATATATATATATATATATATATATATATATATATATATATAAGCATATATATTTGTCTTATTTTCTTTTTTTTTTCTTTTTTCTTTTTTTTTTCGAAGAAGGACCTTATAAAAATTTTCGACCGAACTCCAAGGGGTAATTTTTCAAGAATCTCCACCTATTCTACCTTACACATTGGCTAAAAGAAAGAACACCTTTTCTCCGAGGTTCAAATCAAGGTTCTAAGGATAATTTCGATAAAAATGTTGGCTTGAAAGACTCAAACGGTTCAAAGAAGGCCCAAATCATATCCCAAATCACTCACTACTCAATACTTCGTATCAGAAATTTCCTAAGGTGAGTCTTAAAACCGAACATAGCATGATCTAGCACAAATTAATTCCAAATTTAAAATACAAAACATTCAACCAAATCAATGCACAAAGTGTGATTCCTAGAAATAATTCGCTTCTAAGTTCCGGTTAATCGAAAGCTAAACAAACTCTAATCCTTATCACATAAAACAAGCAATCTCATCATCAAACATTGATCATATCTCATCATCATAAATCATCGCAGCATTCGACTCAAGCAAAATTTTTTTTTATATTCCGGAAAAAACGATAAAATCAATAAAAGCAAATAAAACCTAATGCATGGAAACTAAAACAAATAAGCTCAAAAACATGCTTTTCACCCCCAAACTTAAAATTTTCGTTGCCCTCAACGAAATTAGCACAAAGTTTAAGGATAGAAAACACCTAATTTGGTCGGAGTCGATGTGATCGGGGTGCTCCTCCCTCGCTCTCTCACGCTCGTCCACATCGGAAAGCTCGGGGACGGTGGCAATTTTCTTTCCCTTTCTCTTCCCTTTGGAAGACGATGCTTAGCTCGTGCGGCCTCATTTGTTGGACGACATAGTTGGGAGAGAGGTTGGAATAGATTCGGTGAGAATTGGTTGACAATCGAACTCAAAATTTGGTTGGAACAAATTGTCGAACACCTTGTGGGCGTGCCTTGAAAGAGTAGATTTTGGAGAATTTGGTTTGATTCTCTAGCCTCCTTGTGTGTGGGATTTGGAGAGAATGAACGAGGAGGGTTTAGGAAATAATGGGGGGATAAAATCTGATTTTTTAAATTCAAAACGCCCCAAATAGGTTCGGACGGCCGTCCCGGTGTTTGTGCTAAATGTCGGACGGCGGCCGTCCGACATTGTTTTCTCCTTACCGGTCGTGGGACGGCCGTCCCTCATTTACACCTATTTTTCGGACGGCCGTCCCATAGGCAGAGATGACAATTTTTTCGTTCTCTTTCCCAGACGGCCGTCCGGGATTTTGCTTGCAATTTCGGACGGCCGTCTGGACCCCCGACCATGTTTTCGACCCTGAAAATTAAAATTCAAATAAATTAATTAGAATGCATGCCTATGAAAATAAAAACGATGCCTATGAAAATAAAAACGAAATGAAAAATTAAAGAAAACTACGAAAAACAATAAAGCTCGGGTTGCCTCCCGAGAAGCGCTAAGTTTAAAGGCTTCAACCGGACGTTGCTTCTTTATTTTCAAGCAAAAGTGACCGAGGTCACTTGGCAATCTTCACTCGCTTCCCAATATGGTTTGAGCCAGCTCCGCTTCACGTTGAACGTACGGTTTGAATCTTGCTCCTTTATTTTGACCACTTCGTGAGGAAGAATCTCTTGGACAATAAACGGCCGCGAGCACTTTGATTTGCGCTTCCTTGGAAATAACCAAAGACGGGATTTGCACAATAACACCAATTGTCCTTTGCGCAATTCCTTTTTGATTTTCTCCTTACAACCACAATAGTTTGACTCATCCTTCTCCCGTGACTTGCTCGAGTCTTTGGGTGGCAACATCTTCCTTGCATTCTCATCGTCTTTAAGACCTCGACTCGTATGACTTTCTCTCGGAGGAGTTGAAATTGAGTCCATGAAGTAAACTTGCTCCTTCCGATTCTTGTTTCCGCCATCATCTCCTGCACTCAAAGATGCTTTCCCATTGTCCAAGATCAAAACATCAAACTTTTCATTATTTGTAAAATCCATAAGCTCAATAGCAAAACAATCATTATTATCACATGGATTTTTATTAGCACTAAAAACATTGAATTTGATTGTTTGATCATGCACAGTCATTGTAAGATCACCACTAGCACAATCAATAAGAGTTTTCAACGTGGCTAAAAAACGGCCTCCCTACGATAAGAGGTATCTCCCTATCCTCATCTATATCAAGTATAACGAAATCGACAGGAAAGATAAATTTATTGACTTTCACTAGCACATTCTCTAAAATACCTGTTGGGTGCTAAATACCAACACGCAAGTGTACGTATCGCAAACAAGTAGTAAAGTGGACTCGTGAGAGTCGGATGTCGATCCCACAGGGAATACGCAAATTATTTAATCCTAAGTACAAAATCCTAACAATTATGATTTTTATTCAGCCTACGCAGGGTTGTCAAATTAATTAACTAGATAAATTAAACTAATTAAGAAAGCAATTAATCACGAGAAAATATCAATATAAAACGGATCTAGGGTTTTATCTTCCCCCTATGCGATAATTCTTCACCCAATTAATCTCCTATCATGCAAGTTACGATTCCCGATTATTAACCCAAGACACGAAATTACTCATAACCAGCTGTCACTGTATTATAAGCCTATTATTCATAAAAGATTCACTATATGTCTATGCAAACCTAGTATAAATAAAACATTAAATAACAAGTCTCGTAAACGGCTACCTAAGGTATTATCTGTATGTCTACGATAATACATGCAATTAACACACTCATCCGGTGAAAACTACTCGAAGGCTCTTCTATCCCTGTTCTAATTATTAAAACGATCTGTCAATCAATTCTAGCAATAACAAATAGCAACATAAATTAGCTACGGTCATGCGCTAAATAAGATCAAGATAGAAGAAATAATCGAAGAATTAAACTTGCATAAAAATAGAAAAATAGGTTCGAATTACCACATAGGGTTCCAATAAAATCCTAGAATAAAAACTTAGCTACTCATGTTCGTTACGAAAAACATAATAAAAATACGAAAAATCATAAAAGCTAATAAAAGAAGAGAACTATGATGAAGAGTCGTCAAGTCTTCGTCTTCGTTCTTGTGCTCATTGATTGCGTGTAGAAAAATAAAAGATAAAAACTAAAGATAAAAGATTAAAAGAATATTTCTAATTGTGTGCTTTTGGCCTTTAAATAGGGTGCAAAAATATAATAGGGCGGGTTTCCTTGTGTAATTAAACTTCCTTCACTGCGCCACCTCGAACATCCGGACGGCCGTGTGAGATTTATGCCTGAAATCCGCACGGCCGCGCGGTCTTCATTTCTTCAGAAATCTGATTTTTTCACTTTTGGCCCACTTTTTCTCCGAATTTGCAGTTTTCACCCCATAAGTTGCCAATTCTTCAATTTGCACCTAAAATACAAATAACAACCATTTTAAGCACCAATTATCATTAAAACACACCGAAAGCTCCAATTAAAAGGTACAATTAAGTGTATAAATATACACTTAACACACCCCCAAACTTGAACTTTTGCTTGTCCTCAAGTAAAATCAAATTAAGAACACAAAACACGACTATACATCTCATTACATAGATCGATTGGTCAACTTCGTGTTTTCAGAACTTGCAATTATGATGATAATTCCTAGGTATTCGCAAGCTTAACATTCAACGGCACTTAGTCACTCACTATTACCAAAAACCACAAATCATACAATTGCTTCAAGTATCCAATATTTGCAAGTTAAAAATAGAGAAAATTTATACTTACATGCATATATTTGACTCCAAATACTCACCAAATTATTTTACTCAACTAATATTGAACAATAAGCTATTGGGATCATTGGGACTTTGTGGCTTTCAATTGTTAGGCTCTTTGGTCCGAGGTAGGTAATATGGGAATGTGTGGCTAATTTTCTTGAATTGAGGTGATTACGTCAAAATTTGAAAGATAGGCGTTTGAATCAATGAATTCACCTCTAGGGACTTTAATAAACTCGACTCTCCAAAATTCACACGTCAACACTTTTGCCTTTGAGGCAATGGATCGAGTTTTCAACACAATTCAACAACTAGCCCTTATTTCTCCCTTATAATCTATTCTTCTTCTTTTTTTTTTTTTTTTTTTTTTTTCGAATCGAATCGAAGAATTTTGATACATATATATATATATATATATATATATATATATATATATATATATATATATATATATATATGGAGATGCACATATATATATATCTATTTTTTTTTTAATCGAAGAAGAAGAAAGATCTTATAAGAATTTTTCGACCGACCTCTAAGGGATAATTATTCAAAAATCTCCACTTTTCTACCTTCTACATATTGGCTAAAAGAAAGAACACCTTTTCTCCGAGGCTCAAATCAAGGTTCTAAGGATAATTTGACAAAAAGGGTAGGCTTGAAAGGCTCAAACGGTTCAAAGAAGGCCCAAATCATATCCCAAATCACTTACTACCCAACACTTCGTATTATAAATGTCCTAAGGTTAGATTTAAAACCGAACAAAGCATGATTGAGCACAAATAAATTCCATATTTAAAATGCAAAACATTCAACCAAAGCAATGCACAAGGTGTGATTCCTAGCAATAATTCACTTCTACGTTCCGTTGAATCGAAAGCTAAACGAATACATACTCCTTATCAACATAAAACAAGTAGTCTCATCATCAAACATTGACCATCTCCCATCATCATAGTTCATCGATGCATCGAAAAATGGTTTTTTTTTTTTTTTTTAAATAATAAAAACGGACATAATAAAACGGCAACTAAAACAAAAACTAAAGCATGCAAAATAAAAAAATTAAAACACAAATAAAGCGCACATAAAATAAAACAAGTAGTTAACCACCCCCAAACTTAAAATTCACATTGCCCTCAATGTGATTCGCCCGGAGTTTAAGGATAGAAAACACCTGTTTAAGCGTCGGGACCATCGTCGGGTTGCTCACCAACTCCACCGTGCGCATGAGCATCACCATCATCTTCATCATCCGAAAGCTCGGGTACCGGCTCAAGAATCGGTGCGGGCAACAGAGCCGGTTCGGCGCACTCGGGATCGCCGCAAGCCAAATGGCGCACAATGGCTTGGAGCATCTTTCCCGACCACCGTTGGAGGGATTCAATCGTGCTCACCTTGTGCTCCACCGTGGCAAGCCAATTTCTCGTGATCACCAACTCTCGCTGCATTCTTCTTTGAAATCGCCGGTCCGAACTTGTACTTGGACCCTCGGGTGGAGCTAGTGGTTGGTTATCGACGGGTTGCTCGCCATCTTGGATGGGTGCCTTGTATTGTCGGGCCGCAAGGTTACTCATCGGCTTCCGAATCGATGTGAGAATATCCGTCGTTTTCGTTGGAACCTTCGCCTTCTTGCATAAGCCGGTAACGAGGCAAGGGAAATAAAACCCTTTGGCATTGTTGACCATGGAGATCGGTTATAATTTCGCCTATGTTGATCGGTGTGCCCTTTAGGATGTAGTATGCAAGAGCGCACCGTTCGGGGTCCACGCGAGTCCACGAGCGGGTGGGAATGAGATTGGCACATATGAACGTAAGGCACGCCTTGCCTACTTGGTTGATGCATTTCCACTCTAACTCGTACGACTCCTCGGTTGATAGTTCGGACCACATTGGGGTCCGTCGCACAACACCTCGGCTAGTTGATCTCTTGTGACCGCGAGCTTCATTTGCTCCCAATTGAATGGTGTATGGCGGAGGTGATAGAAGGCGTTGATTGCTTGGGCACACCAATCGACCCGCTTCCCTCGAACCGTGCTCGACTTCCGATCCGTTGTGAGGAGGATACGAGTGTTGGCGTAGAACTCGCGGACTAAGGATAAGTTGATCGACCCCTCCGGTTCCAATAGTGCTTGCCACCCTCGTCGTATGAATTCTTGATGTAACGGGGCAAATTGTGGAAGGGTGATCTCATATGTACGCTCCATCACTAGTTTCTTCACCTTTTGCTTTTCAAAACGAGCACTTGCGCCTTCGACACAAAAAGCGTCGTCGTCGGGGGTCGGAATTTGGTCGGTTTTCTTGCCCTTCCCCTTGCCCTTTGAAGTGCCTTCGCCTTGTGAAGTGCCCTCACCGTCACGTCCTCGTTTCCCCATACTTTGAGAATGCTTGTGAAGGAGATTTGGAATGAATTGGTGTGCAAAATTTCCCCCAAACTTGACTTGGGCATTTCGTCGAACACCTTGTGGGCGTTCTTGGTGGAATGGATTTTTGGAGAAATTTGTACCTTTCTTGAATCCTCTCTGCACAAATCAACAACAACCCACCTTGATTAAGTAATATATGTGTATAATTGGTGAATTTTCGGTGAAATTTGGCCAAGAAAAGGAAAAATTTCGAAAGAAGAAGACAAGGGTTCGAAGGAGGGGTGAGGGGGATTTGAAATTGTGAATATTGGGGTGTGGAGACCCTATATAAATAGCCCGGTTTTTATTAATTCGCACGGCCGTGCGAGATTTAGTGAAGAAATCCGCACGGCCGCACCGTTTTGCGAAATTGGGCAGTAGCCCTTCTTAATTTCGGACGGCCGTGCGAGATTTTGGCCTACAATCCGCACGGCCGCGCCATTTGGTGAATTTGGGCAGTAGCTTCCCCGAAATCTCACACGGCCGTGTGAGATTTCTCCCTCTTTCTTGCACGGCCGTGTGAATAATTGCAATCAGGTCCCTGAAAAATAAAAACTTCTTATTAGTGCCCCTGAAACTTTTTTTTTTTTAATTTTTTTAAGGCTGAAATAAAATAAGAACTAAAACTAACAAGATGAATAAATAAAAATAAAAATAAAAAAAATAAAAGAAAGAAAAACGAAAGCTCGGGTTGCCTCCCGAGAAGCGCTAAGTTTACAGTCTTCAGCCGGACTTTCTCTGCTTCTTTGTTCAAGCTAACGTGACCGAAGTCACTTTGCGATTGAATTCCTCTCCCCAATAATGCTCGTTTGGTTCTTTAGGTGGCCACATCCACCTTGCACGTTTATCATTGTTATCACCCCAACTCTTTTGACTGTCTCTCGGCGGAGTTGAAATTGAGCTCGCACAATAAACTTGCTCCGTCCGACTATCTTTTCCGCCACCATCTCCTGCACTCAAAGATCCTTTCCCATGGTCTAAGATCAAAACCTCAAAATCTTCATGATTTGTAAAATCCACAAGATCAATAGCATAACACTCATTATCATCACATGGATTTTTATTAGCGCTAAAAACGTTAAATTTGACCGTTTGATCATGCACTGTCATTGAAAGATCACCACTAGCACAATCAATTAGAGTTTTCGACGTGGCTAAAAACGGTCTCCCTAAAATAAGAGGTATCTCCCTATCTTCATCTATATCAAGTATAACGAAATCAACAGGGAAGATAAATTTGTTCACTTTTACTAGCACATTCTCTAAAATACCTTTTGGGTAAACTAAAGACCTATCGGCTAATTGAAGAGTTATAGCCGTTGGTTCAATCTCACCTAACCCAAGATTTTTGTAAGTGGAATAAGGCATAAGATTAATGCTAGCACCTAAATCAATGAGTGACCTAAAATTTTTACCTCCAATAGTGCAAGGGATAGTGAACTTACCTGGATCGCCGAGTTTTTGTGGAAGGGGTCGTACAAGAATTTCACTGCATTGCTCCGTGAGTTGGATGATCTCGTTCCCTTGCAATTTACTCCTCTTTGTCACGAGCTCCTTGAGGAATTTCACCCACTTTGGCATCTTTTGAATGGCTTCGATAAACTGAATGTTGATGTGGATTTCTTCAGCTTGTCCAAGAATCCTTGGTGCTCGGCATCGAGCTTCTTCTTTTTAAGCTTTTGGGGATATGGGACTTGAGGGACTCGCGAGTTCACTGTGGGTGATGGTGGTTCTTTGCGAGTTGCTTCTTTTTCCCAAATCGCATTCGGCTCCTCGATTACCGTGTTTTGCTTCTCCTTTCGTGGGACCTCCTCCAATTGTCTCTCATTCCTTAAACTCACGGCGTTGCACTGCTCGACGTTGTTCTTCCGAGGATCTTCCGTGTTTGATGCCAGTGCTCCCGATGGCCTCGCTGTTAGTTGGGTGCAAGTTGACCCATCTGTGTTTCCAAATTTCGGATGGAGGCTTGGGTGGTTGTCATAAATTGCGCCAAGATATTTGCGAGATCTCCTCCTTGAGCTTGAGGCGAATTTTGGAATCCGAGAGCTGGTCGCGAATGATTTGGCGGTTGACCTTGAGGTGGTGCTTGCCTTTGTCCTTGCTGATTTCCTCCCCACCCAAAGTTAGGGTGATCTTTCCATCCGGGATTGTACGTGTTGGAGTACGGGTTCCTCTGTTGTCGGTTGGTGTCATGCACATAATTCAGAGACTCCGTTTCTTCTACGCGCTGGTCGGGAACTTGGACTGCGTGGACTTGCTGAGTCTGCAGAGCCGCTACTTGCTTCGATAGCTTCTCCAATTGGGCCGTGATTGCAGTGACTCCGTCTAACTCTAAAATTCCTCCCGTCTTGACTGCTCCGCTATTCGACCGGTCCGATGCTCGCATGTATTTATTTCTAGCGATTCGTTCGAAGAGCTCGTATGCTTCGTCGTAGGTCAAACTCATGAACATACCTTCAGCTGCAGAGTCGAGCACTGTCCTCGAGTTGTCTTGCAGTCCATCGTAAAATATTTGCAGTTGGAGCCACTCTTGTAGTCCGTGATTCGGGCACCTCCTTACTAACTGTTTGAACCGCTTCCACGTCTCGAATAATGCTTCACCGGCTTCTTGAATGAAGTTTTGAATTTCTCGCCGGATTCTCTTAGTTTTTGTTGGGGAGTTGTATGTGTTCATAAAGAGTTGCGCTAGCTGGGCCCAAGACGAGATGGAGTGCGGTGCGCGAGTTTGTAACCATTCCCGGGCTGCTCCTTGTAAAGAATGCTTGAACAAGAGGAGTTGCAATGCTTCGGGTGATACTCCGTTCATCTTGTGCGAGTCACACGTTTCGAGATAGTTGACCAGGTGAAGATGTGGATCTTCATGAGCCAATCCGCTGAATAAACCATTGTTTTGGAGCATGGTGAGGAGTCCCGCTCGAATTTCAAAATTGTTGGCTGCAATGGGGGGCTGCTGGATGCTTGATTGGAACCCATTGAGTGTCGGGACGGTGTACTCATGCAGTGCTCGTTGACGAGGTGGTGGATTAATTAGCTGGCGTTGCTCTTGCTCGATAACGACTTCCCCTGCCGCATTCGGTAGGCGCCCTTGGTCACCTCCCCCATGATTATTCTCTTCGTCCATCGTTGCGGGAGCGTTTTGAGCTAACCGTTGATTTCTCCTGGCTTGCCTAAATGTTCGCTCAATTTCGGGGTCGAGAGGTAGTAAGTCCGTGTCGTGTCCTCTTCGCATAAAAAGTACCTAAAACAAAATAATAAAATAATTAAATAAAATATAAAAAATTGGCTGAAGTAAGAAAAATTGCTCAAATTTAATATTAGGATAAATAAATAATTTAGCCGTATTCCCCGGCAACGGCGCAAAAAAACTTGTTGGGTGCTAAATACCAACACGCAAGTGTACGTATCGCAAACAAGTAGTAAAGTGGACTCGTGAGAGTCGGATGTCGATCCCACAGGGAATACGCAAATTATTTAATCCTAAGTACCAAATCGTAACAATTATGATTTTTATTCAGCCTACGCAGGGTTGTCAAATTAATTAACTAAATAAATTAAACTAATTAAGAAAGCAATTAATCACGAGAAAATATCAATATAAAACGGATCTAGGATTTTATCTTCCCCCTATGCGATAATTCTTCACCCAATTAATCTCCTATCATGCAAGTTACGATTCCCGATTATTAACCCAAGACACGAAATTACTCATAACCAGCTGTCGATGTATTATAAGCCTATTATTCATGAAAGATTCACTATATGTCTATGCAAACCTAGTATAAATAAAACATTAAATAACAAGTCTCGTAAACGGCTACCTAAGGTATTATCTGTATGTCTACGATAATACATGCAATTAACACACTCATCCGGTGAAAACTACTCGAAGGCTCTTCTATCCCTGTTCTAATTATTAAAACGATCTGTCAATCAATTCTAACAATAACAAATAGCAACATAAATTAGCTACGGTCATGCGCTAAATAAGATCAAGATAGAAGAAATAATCGAAGAATTAAACTTGCATAAAAATAGAAAAATAGGTTCGAATCACCACATAGGGTTCCAATAAAATCCTAGAATAAAAACTTAGCTACTCATGTTCGTTACGAAAAACATAATAAAAATACGAAAAATCATAAAAGCTAATAAAAGAGGAGAACTATGATGAAGAGTCGTCAAGTCTTCGTCTTCGTTCTTGTGCTCCTTGATTGCGTGTAGAAAAATAAAAGATAAAAACTAAAGATAAAAGATTAAAAGATTATTCCTAATTGTGTGCTTTTGGCCTTTAAATAGGGTGCAAAAATATAATAGGGCGGGTTTCCTTGTGTAATTAAACTTCCTTCACTGCGCCACCTCGAACATCCGGACGGCCGTGTGAGATTTACGCCTGAAATCCGCACGGCCGCGCGGTCTTCAATTCTTCAGAAATCTGATTTTTTCACTTTTGGCCCACTTTTTCTCCGAATTTGCAGTTTTCACCCCATAAGTTGCCAATTCTTCAATTTGCACCTAAAATACAAATAACAACAATTTTAAGCACCAATTATCATTAAAACACACCAAAAGCTCCAATTAAAAGGTACAATTAAGTGTATAAATATACACTTAACACATTTTGGGTAAACTAAAGATCTATCGGCTAATTGAAGAGTTATAGCCGTCGGTTCAATTTCTCCTAACCCAAGATTTTCAAATGTGGAATAAGGCATAAGATTAATGCTAGCTCCTAAATCAATGAGGGATCTAAAATTTTTACCTCCTATAGTACAAGGAATAGTAAACTTACCTGGATCGCCGAGTTTTTGTGGAAGGGGCCGAGTAAGAATTGCACTAATTTGCTCTGTGAGTTGGATCATCTCGTTCGCTTGCAATTTCTTATTTTTCTTCACGAGGTCCTTGAGGAACTTCACCCACTTTGGCATCTTTTGAAGTTCTTTAATGAAAGGAATATTTATGCGAATTTCCTTCAACTTGTCCAAAAATCTTTGATATTCGGCGTCGAGCTTCTTCTTTATAAACTTTTGAGGATAAGGAATTGGAGGGACTTGTGAAGGCACTGTTGATGGTGGCTCTTCATGAGTTGATTCTTTTTCCTCATTCGCTTTCGACTTCTCGATTACCGTGTTTCTCTTCTCTTTTCGTGGGGCTTCCTCCAATTGCTTCCCGTTCTTCAAGGTGACTGCTTGGCACGTCTCGACCTCGATATTTTTCGTTAGCAATCTTTGTGGATATGGGATTGGCTCGACCCATTCGGCTACAGTGACTTGCGGCTTGACTTGAATTTCTTCCCTTTTCTCGATCTTGAAATCGATAGCTTGGCACGTCTCGAACTTTTGCTTTCGAGGATCTTCCGTATTCGATGGTAATGCTCCCGCCGGACGGTTCTCTTGATTCACAACGAATTGAGCGAATTGATTCTCCAAATTCCGCAGCGAGGCTTGGGTAGCAGTCATGAATTGGGCCAATATCTCCTCCGTGTTTGATTTTTGGGCCGGTGGATTGTTGCCTTGATAGCTTTGTGGAGGATGGGCTTGATTTTGGAATTGTCCTTGAGGTCTTTGATACCCTTGGCCTTGTTGATTTCCTCCATATTGCCCTTGTGATCACCACCCTTGATTTTGGAATTGGCGAGGCGCATTGTTGACGTAGTTGAGCGAATCCACATCTTGTTGGCATTGGAGCGTGTAATGATTTCCACCGCAAATTTCACAACGTGGAGAATCAATTTCTTGGACTTGTTGTGGTGCACTTGCTTTGATGTGATGCAGAAGGAGTTGATTTTGTTGAGCAATTTGGGTCACTTGAGCTTGAAGGGCCGTAATTGCATCTAACTCCAACACTCCGGGAACTTTCTTGGCTCCACTAACCGTCCTCTCGCTTGACTTGGCAAACCTATTTTGTGCAATTTGATCCAACATGATAAATGCATCCAGTATCGATTGACTCATAAAATTACCTCCGGTCGATGCATCTAAAACGGTTCGTGCATTCTCGTTAATCCCTTGGTAGAAGATGTGGATTTGCCGCCATTGTTCGACTCCATGTGTTGGACATTGCCTCAAAAGGGTCTTAAATCTCTCCCATGCCTCGTACAATTGCTCGCCTTGCTCTTGGACGAAATTATGAATTTCTCGTCGGATTCTCTCGTCCTTCTCGGGTGAGCTGTAAACTTTCATGAAAAGGTTGAGGAGTTGAGGCCACGACGAGATAGAGTGGGGGGCTTGGGACATCAACCACTGGCGAGCTCTTCCTTCTAAGGAGTGCTTGAAGAGAATTAATTGAAGCGTCTCTTGGGAAACGCCGTTTTGACGGTAGGAATTACAGGTATCTACAAAATTGACAATGTGAAGATGGGGATCTTCACCTGCCAATCCACTAAATAGCCCGTTATTTTGGAGCATCGTCAAGAGGCCTTGCTTGATCTCAAAATTGTGCGCCTCAATAGGTGGATATTGGATGCTCGGGCGGAATCCGTCGAGAGTAGGGATTATGTAGTCTTGAAGTGCCCGTGGCCGAACTGCTGGCTGTAATGGAAGTTGAAGGGGTGGATCTTGGACTTGGTTTCCGTTGGCTTCAAGTAAATTACCCTCTACGCGTCTGCGTTCTTCGTCCTCCATTGTATTGGTTGCGCGTTGGCGTCTCCTAGCTGATCGAAAAGTACGTTCCATTTCGGGATCAAACAGTTCTCTAGCAAGATCGAGTCTCGCATACACAATACCTAAAAAAAAATAATAAAAAAACAAAAATTAAATGGGTGAATCGTGAAAATTGTTCAAATCTAGAGCTAGAATAAAATAAATAATTAAAATAAATCCCCGGCAACAGCGCCAAAAACTTGTTGGCCGAAAACCTACGCGCAAGTGCACGTATCGTACAAGTAATATAGTGGACAATTAAGTCCGGATATCGAGCTCACAGGAAATATTTAATTACTTAATCCTAGACGCTAAATTCTACCAATTATTATCAAGCCGTCCCTACACAGTCGACTTTAGAGAGAAAATTAACTAAATTAAATTAAAGTAAATTAAAAAGACAAAGCAAGAAAGCAAATTAAACGCAAAGATTTATCATAGTAAACAAGCCTAGGATTTTATTCTTCCCCCTATGTGATTATTACTCCCCCACTTCCTTCAATTATGCAAGCAATTAACCCGGATTAGTAACCTCAGATGCTAAAATAATCATAACCCCGCTTCGCGCGTGTATTACGATTCTAATACTCTAGATTCAATTACTATATTCCTATGCAATTACTTCTAGAACGCAGCATTAAGCACAAATCTCAATAAGAGATTAACTATATTCCTATGTTAATACCACAAAGGCTCTTCTACCACAGTTCTAATTATTAACACGATCTTCCGATTCATGCGATTAACAATAACATAAAAGCACATAAGTTGATCAAGTTCATGCACTTAATAAAACAAGTAGAAGAAATAATCCGGAATTAAAACTTGCATAAAATCATAAAAAGGGTTCATAAATCCCACATAGGGTTCAAAATAAAATCCTAGAAATAAGAAAATTAGCTACTCATTATTAAAGGAAAAACACAAATAAAATAAGTCATAAACGATAAATCTATGCTTAGAGTCTTCGAATTCTTCGTCTTCGTTATTGCTTTGTTGCTCTTGAAATTGCGTAAAAGATCCCCAATTGTGTGCTTGGCTTGGTCTTATATAGGGTGAAAAACTTAGGGAAAAAGGCAGTTTCCTTGTGCAATTAAAATCCCTTTACTGCGCTGCTTCGGGGTCTCGGACGGCCGTCCCACAATTTGAACTAAAACTCGGACGGCCGTCCGAGCTTTAAATCTTCAGAATATTGATTTGTGTCCCTTTTGGCCCATATTTTCTCCAAAATTGCAGTTTTGACCCCATACTTTTCCAATTCTTCAATTTGCACCTAAAATACATAAATCAACTTTTTAAGCACCAATTATCGTTAAAACACACCAAAAGCTCAAATAAAAAGGTACGAAAAAATGTAAAAATATACACTTAACAGTTTCCTAAATGTAACTATATATATATATATATATATATATATATATATATATATATATATATATATATATATATATATATATATATATATATATATATATATATATATATAGGTGAGAGACATAATTCTCTCTTTCTCCAACCCTATTTCTCCTATATGGTATCAGACACTAGGTTAACGTAGACGTCACCACCACTCTCCCCTTCTCAGCCGCCATCGCCTCTCTTCTTCTCCATGGCCGGCGACGAAGCTCCTCCTTCCACCGCCCTTCTCAATCCTTTCCACCTTGCTCATGCCATCGCCAATATTAAATCTCTCATCCCGTCATCCTAGATCTGAAAAATCTTAACTATCAAAAGTGAAGCCATTTTTTCACAATTACCGTCGGTCGTTTCTGCCTCTCCGATCTTCTCCATGGAAAACCCCGACCCGACTCAATTTCAGCTGATGACTGGCAACGCACCGACTATCTTCTCCAATCTTGGATCTACAACAACATCTCCGATGATTTGTCCAACATGGTTCTCTCCAAAACATCGACCGCCATCTCCTCTCTCTTCACCGATAATAAATATTATCGGGCCATTCAACTTGAAGAGAAGTTCAAGTCCCTCAAGAAAGGTACTATCTCCATTCACGATTATTGCCGACTAATCAAAACCACGGCGGACAGCTTGGCCGATGTACAAAATCTAATTTCCGACAAACAACTCGTCCTACAAACTCTACACGGCCTTCCAAAAAATTACGGGACCGTCGCCAATCTCATCTCTTTCCAGAATTCCCTTCCCACTTTTCTACAGACTCGATCGCTTCTTCAGATGGAAGAAACTAGACTTGCTGAACCTGAGCAGACCGCTGCTGTTTTTTACACCTCCAACGCGAACTGTCTATCCAGCAGTTACAACAGTTCCTGCGGAGGTGGTTCTTCGCGCTATCAGCCCGAGGGTGGCCGATTCAACCGTCGTGGAGGTCGCAACACTAACCATCACCCCATACAGCACTACGGCTACCATAGTGCTCATAGCGAGACTCAAGCCTGGCACGCACCTTACCGACAACAGTCGTTCTCGTCAATTCTAGGACCCGCTCTAAATACATCGAGCCACCCATCCACTCCAGCGGCTCAAGCCTACTTTATTCATAATTCATATAATCATTGTTATCACAACTTCATGGTGTGACATGTTATTCAATTAATTGTGCATGAAAAATTGAGAAGGAAAACCAAATTGGTTATCCTATTGTAAATAATGGTCGTTGAAATTGCTCAAGCACTCCAAGTGTTTTAAATTCATATTTATTAACAACAAAATTATTTTATATATCATTTGATAATGCAAGTGTTAATAGGCCTTCTATCCCTACTCTTACAGATGCATGTCAGTTAGCATGTGTCAGTAATTTTTTTCTTATTAGATATATATGTCACATTGTGAATTTATGTGTGTAAGATAGTTTACGAATGTTATCGAATATATTTCGGAAATTGGATCATGTGTTATTATATATGGCAGTACAAAGCAGTTAGCCAAGTATGGTTTTATTTTTAGGACAAAATTCACTTTGCCCCCTAAAAATTTATAATTTTGGCACTTTCGCTCTTACAAATTCCAGAATGAGGTTCTCCCCCTTTCAAATTTTATTATAGTTGCATTTTGACCCAAATGGGACTTTTCGATGTATTTTTCACCGATTTTTCATATCTTCGTCAACTTGAAGGGCATTTTTGTCCTTTCACCAATCCAGCCCAAATATTATTGCTGCCGCTGGTACCGACACAATTTCGGGCCAATTTCTCCTCCCTAAACATCTCTCCGAGAAGCAGCAACTTAACTCTAACTACCCTGCCGTCGAAATCCGCACTTCATTCCTTCCCCAGCATGCTGATGGCCACAAATCAATCTACGGGAAGCTTAACTAGGCATGCCAATATGATGCCGCCCACCACCGTTTCTGACAGCACATTCTAAATGCTCTATGTGACCGCAGTCGCAGGCAACGGCAACACCCCCTAATCCTCCGGCCCATCCGATGCAAACCAGATGTAGCAGTTCGCCAACACCCACGACGGTGGCGATGGAGGAATCTCGGAGCAGGTGCCACTGCATTTTATCCCGATGTTCAACTACTCCGACAACCTCGATTTCCAAGGCGGAAGATCCAACCCGTTGCAGTTTGGATTGATATTGATGCCGCAAGAAACGTAGAACCCATCTCATTATATGAGTTTTCAACGATACTAATATTTTGGTGAAATTGGTAAAAGGACGAAAATTCCCTTCAAGTTGACAGAGATATGAAAAAACCGATGAAAAGTACGCCGGAAAGTAGGGCTGGAAAAAAAATGCCAAATACCATATACCACGATATACCTACCAAGAAATACCAAAAAATTACCGAAAGAACGGTTACGATTGTTTACGGTACGGTACTAGTACCGTACCATTACAATATGGTACGGTAGCGGTATTGTATTTCTAATACCAAGATAATACCGTACCGTACCGCAAGTTATATTTTATAATTCGGTTAAGATATTTACTTCGATATTATTTTTTGTAATTATATTTTTTACTTGGAAGCTTATGAATTGCAACAATTATTTTTACCTTAAGTTAGTGGTAGTGTATTTGTTTTTCCCGACGAAGTAGAATTTTACAATTGGACATATATATTATGTTGAATTGTCTTTTATATTCCCTATTGCCAAATAATTTTATTATATTTGATGTATGAATATCTTTTTTTACATACATATACATGTATGTATAGTATTAGTAAAATATTTATTGTATGTACTAATTATTAAGTGCAATCAAGCACTAAGATATACGTAGTTGTTCCATTAAACCACAATATATTTTGGTTTATATTCTTGTTTCATTGAAGCAAGTTATGTAAATTATTCATGATTATACACTCGTGCCTTCTTAGAAAATTAGATACAAGAGTAACTATAATTATTTTCAATTGTACGGTAGAATACCACATACCGATTGTACCGTACCGAAAATAACGGTATACCAAACATTGGTTTACCGAACTTTTTGGTACAGTAACGGTATGAAATTTATTAATACCACAATATACGATAGTTACACGGTATTGAGCCAAATGTTTGGCAACCGTATCGAATCCACCCCTACCGGAAAGTATCATTTATGGCAAAGTGCAACTATAACAACATTAGGGGAAGAAAATTTCATTTTTGAATTTTGTAGGGAGAAGTGCAAAAACTAAAAATAAACACGAGCGGTATGTCTTTAAATCTACTAATATTTACTTTGTTCATTCCAAAATAAATATCATTTTGGGTTACTGCGTATATATTAAAAAGTCTAACAAATTTACCTAACTTTCAAGTAAAATATAGTTAGACTAAAATATTCATGTCATTAGATTTATTCTATTAGTTTTTTTCTCAACTAACTTAAGACAAATAAGGATAAAATTGATAAAATGGTAATTAATACCTGATTGGAATTCCAAAGTGACATATAACATAAAACAAGAAAAAATAGGTAAGCCATTACTTATTTTGAAACATAAAGAGTATAGTTGAAAGAACGGATTTATATTCTTGGAAATTTGGTAAAAGTCCCACATTCTACACTTTGTTTCTATTATTAAGAACCACAATTTTAATTTTAATTTTCCATAAACATTTTTTATTTGCTTTAGGCATTATCCAGAGTCGAGCTGGCAAGTTGACGACGAATCAGGGGCGGACCTATTGTGTGTCTTGGGGAGGCCCCGCCCCGGCAGGAAAAAATATATTAGCAGTAAGTTTTTTTTTCTCATGTGTATTATTTATCTATTAATTTATGTATTTTAGCCTCCAAAATTTGAATTTTATACACTTAAGCCCATAAAAAAATTTCTAGTCCCCACTCAAAACCCTCTGGGTCCGCCCTGCGAGGAATGCAAAGTTAAATGTATAAGATGGTACGCAATAATGCCTTCAAGAGAGCAAAGTGCACTTAGCCCAAATATTTTTGATTAAAAGACTAAAGTACTCTCCAGTATCATCAAAACCCGGATATATAATTGCACATCAATGGCAAAACCAATGTACAAATTTGAAACGAATTCAGTTTAAATTGCTATACCGATAAGATAACAATTATACAAATTTGAAATGAATTCAGTTGGACCAAACTAGTTGAATCTTTATTTAATAACGTATCATTTACATCAAATTGAGAAAACAAAATGAGTATAACACTCCTATATACTAATACTCTACTAATGGTTCTTGGAGTATAACAAATCAAAGTGTTAAGTTAGTCCAACTAAAATTCAAGTCAAAAAGTCATGCAAAATAATAAATTGCAACTATAACTCATTTTAACCAAATAGTACATATTATAACCTTGATTTTAACCCAAACATTTTTTATACCCTTTTTACCCTTTAACTCTAATTAGGGTTAGTTTTATCTCATTTTTATTGATTATTTTTATTTTTTATTTATTATTAAAAAAAAAATTCTGTTATCTTTTTTTTAATATTTTTTTTAACTTTTTTTTCCTGCAATTGCTTCGGTGGTTGGAGCTCCGGTTAACTGACTCATCATTAGTTGAAATTCCAATTTTTTTTTCTTTTTTCTTTATTTTCTTGTAATTTTTTTCCGGCGGCGAGTCGTCGGAGATCTGGTTAGCTGACTCAACATTAGTTAACTTCAACATTAGTTGACATTCTATTTTTTTTTTTTTGACGTTAAATATTTTTTCCGACGGCAGGTCATCGGAGCTCGGTTAGCTGACTCAGCATTAGTTAGCTTCAACATTAGTTGACATTCCATTTTGTTTTTCTTTTTTCCTTTTTTTTATTTAATTTTTTTTTCTGGTAGGGGTCGTCGGAGCTCTGATTATTTAACTTGCATTAGCTTAACGTATTAGCTAACTCCAGTATCAGCGAACGTCCAACTTTTTTTTTCTCCGACAACGGGACGGCATATCTTTGATTAACTGACTGTGCATTAGTTGACTTTGTATTAGCTGAGTTCGCATTTGATGACTTTGCATTAACTGACACCAGATTGTTTTAGTGTTGAAGTCAGCTAATTGTAGCTCCGATGTGTTAGAGTAGGTGACCAACAAGCCAACATGTGGTTGTGGTCTTTCCATTTATTCTTGTAATAAATAATCCTTTTTCGTATTAATGATAAAACACCTTGACATTCTATATCTTTGTCCCTTTGTCTCAAACATAGATATAGTCCTTACAGTTATTACAAGTACTAGTAATTGATCTTTTAGGATCGTGAGATATTTACTTTAGTTTTATAACTGTTAAACGTGTTCATAGTCGAAGGGTTACGCCACCAATGACGATATCGGCCTTTCCCATTAAGAGACTAGCACTTAGTGTATGTGTACTGGATCTCATCAGTAAACGGTATTGTGATATCGGCATGAATAAGTGGGTTCTCATAAGTTGACGAGTTCACAAAACTCCCTAACCCTAGAAATCTCTAAGTGGTTCTCAATAATCGAATAGAGATATCTATGGTATACTTGTACACTATTAGTCCTTATGACCTAGACATCACCGTGACTTCACTAGAGGACCAGCTGTATCGTGACCTGTCCCTGAGTTCCACCGAGGACCGCCCCAAGGGCCAGTGTTCGTGCAGTCCGAAATCTAGTGAGAGGTCTGTGCATTGTAGTCGGGGATTCGACCGCTAGAATAGTCTTGGATGTCCTGTGTGTTCTCATAGTTTGTAATCTCTAAGTCTCTCGCCAGAGCTGAATAAGTGATGATTAGAGAATTCGATTCTCTAAGTCATGCACGTACCGATTACAACACTTAGAACGATCGCACAGTTATTGAACTACTAAGGAGGTCTCGATGAACTAATGTCTCTAGTTCAATCAGGACATGAATCGAAGGGATCGTACTGTACGTTAACTATATCAAAAGGTTCTTGCAGGCACTACATTTGTATCTAGAGAATCATGACGCGTAGTTGCTAGACGCCAATCTTGATTCGTTGGGTGATTAAGTTTATACAAGCTTCATCTGAATCGTAACTCTAAGGGACGAGTTTAGACCACAAAGGGTTGTGGACCCACGGCTAGCTTACACCTGAATCATCGAGGGTCACACTACTCGTGCACTCGAGACCTTTGAATAAACGGTCAATGTGATTGAGTCCAACATTCGTAGTTTGGAATTATGAATGAGAATAAGAAAGGCAAAGAATAGGCGAACATCTTATTGAACTTTCTAAATCGGGAAGTTTCCAATTTTAGAAAGTCCACTGAATTAGGGTTTCCACTTTAAGAAATTGGAAATCGAGAACTGGCACTCGTAATGACGAGGACATTATAATGATTCCGAAAATGTAATCGTTATAATTTTCCAATCATTGAGTTGTGAGAAACGGGCGAGTAAAGAACTAACAAACTTAAACTGTTGGGCCCGGTCCAACTTACGCCTGTTAGGTCTTTTATAAAGACACTATAAATACATGATTTATAGGTCTTGAATAGGGCTGGCAGTCGGGTCATGCGAGCCGAGCTTGGGTCGGCTCAAGCTCACATACCATCAGACCTCGTTACTATAGGCTCAAGCTCACAAACCATCGGGCCTCATTAGTATAGGCTCAAGCTCGGCTCATGTATTTTTCGCGTTTCGGGTCTATATCGGGCCTCATTGCTATATAACTATAACGAGTAAAAAATATTATAAAAACAAGTGGTAAACAACATTTAGCTCCAGCCAATTAAAAAAAACCTAAACGATCTTTGCAAGTTATTGGACAAACTTAACAATAAGGCTAAAATAAGTTAAAAAAAAAAATTAGTAACTCTTATTATTAGAAACATTTAATATTTCCAAATCTCGGTAATAAATTTGAGCAATTGGATTTCGATGGATATGTTGCATTTGATTCCTATTTAACTTATTGTCACCGCTACCACTTAATTTCTTTTAATTTTACTTTTTCTTTGCAAAATAAAAATAATATTATACGGTCGTAACTTGCATGTTGAGTCATAGCATTAAAATAATAAATATATAATATATTTTATTCTTAACCTAATTGGTCGGGCCTTATTCGAATTGAGCCATAGTAGGCTCAAACTCGGCCCATAAATAAATCGGGTTTAGTAAAATGGCTCAAACTCAGCCCGACTCACTAAAAAGTAGGCTCGACTCAAATATAATCGGGTCGAGCCATCGGGCTTGGGTTAGGCCCGGCTCAATTGCCGGCCTAGTCTTGAACACAACACAATACAACACATAAACCCTAGCCGCTCGGATCTCACACCTCATGGCCGAACCACCACCCACGGCCGTCGCCACCACCGCCGACCATCGCCGGAATTGGCCACGTGCCTCCTTAGTCGTTGGTAGTTTTCTTTCCTTTCGTCTTTTGTTCCGTCAATTCTAACTTTTGCGTGTCTTGTGCCACGTATTTAGTAGATATAAGTATACGAGGTGAAATCCGAGAGGAGGAAGATCAAGGAGTTGAACAACCGAGAAGCCGTTGCCAAGCCACCGCCGCACGCGCCTCCACGCGCCGCCCAAAGACAGCGCGTAGACTCCACGCGCCGCTGTCGTTGAGCGCGTACGCCACCACCACACCGCCGCTGCTCCTCCCGACTGCACGGATTGGTTTCCGTGGCAGTTCGCTTCGATCCGTTAGTTGGCCTCACACTTCAAAAGGTATTCTTTCGGATCCGTTAGTTAGTACGATTTATTTAGTTAGATTAAGTTACATGCTATATGTTTTTCATGAATTTATATGTATGCTATACTTGATCGTTTTCATAAAATTATACGCATGTTTATTTCGTTTCGTTGCAAGCATGCTATGTGTTTTAATTATTGAATTAATAAGCATGATGTAATTTTAATTTTCGCTGGAAGCGTTAAGGTACACAATTAATTGTTTAGTTCGAATCGAGCATGTGTTTATGTGAATTAAATCGTTTGTTTCACGTAAAATTTTTGTTTTCCGCTGTGTAGACATCTCCGATTCCCAACAGTGGTATCAGAGATCGTTGCGCAATTAATTGCGTTTTTAATATGTTATGCTTTTTGATGCATGTTCGTTTTATTAAAATTGTGATTGTTGTATTATTTAATTGGTGTTTTTGAAAGTTTAAAATATTTTTGAAATATTGTTTAGAATTTTTCCACCTTTAAAGTTTTTTAAAATTGGCAAATCGGATCTGAAATTTAGTTTAAAATATCGGTTTTTAATTGTTCGGATCGAACCGGTCGAACCGGCCGGTTCGATGGTTCTATTCGATCTTGTTGACCGAATCCACGTGGATTCGGGTCGCTCAGACCGGTTCTCAGTCTGACTGACCCGACCTACTAATTTGGGTCAGCCGGACCGGTCAGACCGGTCGGGCCGAACCGGTTCACTGAAAAATTAAAATAAAAATAAAATTTATTTCACATTTCTATTAAACTTAAAACAAATTGATTTTAATTTTTGGAAAATTATTTTCAATTAAACCCAATTATATAATTGATTCAACAACCATCTATTTTAGTAAATAGGTGTTAGATTAATTAATTAATTTAAATTGTTAAATTGATCTTAATTAATAGAACACACATATAATATTGATTATACATCAACTTAATTACTAGTACCTCAACGTTATTTGATTGATTTATGCTAATTGAGGTCCTATAATTATTTTGAAAACCCGCCAAATAATTAATGTAATTAATTATATGGTTGGGTTGTATGTTCCTCTTTGGACAGTATGCGTTTCCATATACCTTTAGAGAACATATATGTAGGAATCGCATTGACCAATCCAAACCTTCTGATGAGATAAAACATTTTCAAAAATTCCCTCATTCTTAATTTAATTAAGAATTATTTCAAGCTATAAAGAAAAACCAATTTGTTGAATTTTTCTTTCCTTCTGCCAACGGTTGAATTACGTGTAGCCCTTTGCAATAGTGCAGTAAGCCGTGTTAGCGGGGAGTGCTAACGTAAGCTGTAATTCAATTGACATAACGATCAAGGTAGCCATAGAAAAGGTTATGCTATATCAACGTGGTCGGCTAGATGAACTAGGGACTGCATTAGTTTGGCATAATTAAGTTCTATGAGCATCTTTGATTGGTAGGTTAGACTTGACGCACGAAGATTTTGAATTCGCGAGATTAACTTCGGTCATTATCAAGTGTGAGGAAATTAAAATTACTTTAGGGTCATATAAAGGATATGATTGATTGTGATCTACCTTTGGGCAAATATAATCGGCTAGATTAACTACGGGTTATATTTGTCTATTGGACCTAAAGCCCATTAAAGAAAAATCGGTTTTCTCGTTTGTCTACTAGAGGGAGTGGAACTCGATAAAATTAGTGGTAGAACAATAAAATAACATAAGTCCAAATATTCTATTGTAAAATCATTTAATACGAATCTCTAATAATCATCTTCTCTAAACCTCTCAGATAATCATGTCCAAAAATCCCATAATGTCAATCATCGACAATAAACTCAATGGCCCTAATTACCTAGATTGGTTGCGTGGTCTTAAACTTGTGCTAACCGTTGAGGGGCGTCTCTATGTCCTTAAGGAGAGTCTTTCATCCACTATACCCGACACTGCGACCGATACTGAAAAGGAAACTTATGAAGCATGGAAGAAAGACGACACTCATGCTAGGTGCTACATGATAGCCGCCATGGAGCCCGCGCTTGCGAGAAAATATGAGTCTCACTTACATGCTTTCGAAATCATGACGCGTAGTTGCTAGACGCCAATCTTGATTCGTTGGGTGATTAAGTTGAAACGAGCTTCATCTGAATCGTAACTCTAAGGGACGAGTTTAGACCACAAAGGGTTGTGGACCCACGGCTAGCTTACACCTGAACCATCGAGTGTCACACTGCTCGTGCACTCGAGATCTTTGAATAAAAGGTCAAAGATAAAATTGTTTAATCTTTGCATGATTGGAAGTCAATGTGGTTGAGTCCAATATTTGTAGTTTGGAATTATGAATGAGAATAAGAAAAGGAAAAGAATAGGCGAACATCATAGTGAACTTTCTAAATCGGGAAGTTTCCAAATTTAGAAAGTCCACTAAATTAGGGTTTCCACTTTTAGAAATTGGAAATCGAGAACTGGCACTCGTAATAACGAGGACATTAAAATGATTTCGAAAATGTAATCGTACAATTTTCCAATCATTGAGTTGTGAGAAACGGGCGAGTAAAGAACTAACGAACTTAAATTGTTGGGCCCGGTCCAACTTAAGCCCGTTAGGGCTTTTATACAAGACACTATAAATACATGATTTATAGGTCTTGAACACAACATAGTACAACACATAAACCCTAGCCGCTCGGATCTCACACCTCACGGCCGAACCACCACCCACGGCCGTCGCCACCACCGCCGACCATCGCCGGAATCGGCCACGTGCCTCCTTCGTCGTTGGTAGTTTTCTTTCCTTTCGTCTTTTCTTCCGTCAATTCTAACTTTGCGTGTCTTGTGCCACGTATTTAGTAGATATAAGTATACGAGGTGAAATCCGAGAGGAGGAAGATCAAGAAGTTGAACAACCGAGAAGCCGCTGCCAAGCCACCGCCGCACGCGCCTCCACGCGCCGCCCGAAGACAGCGCGTAGACTCCACGCGCCGCCGCCGCCGCCACCGCACCACCGCTGCTCCTCCCGACTGCACGGATTGGTTTCCGTGGCAGTTCGCTTCGATCCGTTAGTTCGCCTCACGCTTGAAGAGGTATTCTTTCGGATCCGTTAGTTAGTATGATTTATTTTGATTAGATTAAATTACATGCTATATTTTTTTCATGAATTGATATGTATGGTATACTTGATCGTTTTCATGAAATTATACGCATGTTTATTTCGTTTTGTTGCGAGCATGCTATGTGTTTTAGTTATCGAATTAATATGCATAATGTAATTTTAATTTTCGCTGGAAGCGTTAAAGTACACAATTAATTGTTTACATCGAATTGAGCATGTGTTTATGTGAACTAAATCATTTGTTTCACGTAAAATTTTTGTTTCCCGCTGCATACACGTGCCTGATTCCCAGCACGATGATCCGCCAGCAGTGGGAAAAAAATAAAATAAAAATATTAATTAATGTTGAGTCAGCTAATTAACTGTAGATCCGAAGACCTACCGTCGGAGAAAAGAACATGAATAAAAAAAAAAAAAAGATGTCAACTAATGTTAAAGTTAATTAACGTTGAAGTTAACTAATGTTGAGTCAGCTAACCAGAGTTGTGACGACCACCAATGGAAAAAGAAGAAAAGAAAAAAAAAATGTCAATTAATGTTGAACTAAATACTATCGTGTGACTAAACCAGAGCTCCGAGGACCCAGGCCACCGCCGTATAAAAAAAATGAAAAACAAAAACCAAAAAGTATAATTAAAAATAAATAAAAATCTGGTCAGACCGAACCCTCATTAATTGGAATTCGTAAACTCATTAAAATATATTATGTAGTATTTCTCATTAATTGGAATTCATAAACTCATTAAAGTAAAATAGATTATTTAGTATTTCTTCAATTACTAGATTATTTTTAAAGGAATTACTAGAATTGAACCATAAGCAAAGAAACTAAAGTAATTAGTATATTATTACATTCAAAATTGTTTTCGCAACTAAATATTGAATGGAACATAAGTACGTAACAAAATAAACTAAAGAAACTAGTTTAATATTATATTCAGAACTATCATCACAACCAAACACTCATGAAACCATATAAATATTAGAAATTGTTGTGTTGGACCTAACAAGACATTGGCTTTTTGGCTGCAACAACATTGGACGGCAACATCGAAATTGTACTTTTATTTGTGTAGTAAATTGTCGTCGTCTATATTTGTCCAGTAAATTGAATTTGATTTTGTTCCTACAGAAGGACAATAATATCCAACAGTATCTTCACTTAGAAAAATTGTTCGGTCGCCTATAATATCTACCTCAATGCAGTTCATTAGATTCGTATCTATACGAAAAACATTGAAGTCCAGCTCTCATAACATCCTGGTAAAGGAATGACCCAAGGCTCCACCATTAAGAGTTCACCAATGCCAGATTTTATTGACTCAATCAACCATGCGATCATATTGATTCCACAAACAAGGAATGACCCTAAGGCTCCACCATTAACATTAATCTAAACTTGATAGTCTTCCCCACAAAATGAATAGTAACAAATAAATCGGGATGCATGAAAAGATCTGACCTTGAAAAGATCAAATCGCCGATAGATTATCTAAACCAATATAGTCTTCTTCTTCTTCTTCTTCTTCTTCTTCTTCTTCTTCTTCTTCTTCTTCTTCTTCTACTAGTGTCCGCGTCACATATTTCTTGTCTCGAATCGGGCAAAAAGATTGTTCTAATCCATTGAACAAAATGTAACAATCGGGATCGGTGGGGGGTTTGGTCAAGATGCATTGATTGTATCCGTGGATATTGGATTGAAAAGACAACAATCACCACAAATATGCTCAGAATTGACAACTGGGATTCGGTAAGCCTCTAACTTTTTGTTTGTTTATTTGTTAAATTTGTTTGACGATGTGAATTCTTACATGATTGCATGTGTATGTTTTTACTAGGTTATTTATTTGTTCAGCTGTGTTCATGTACAGTAAATTGCTTCTTATGTTTCAGAGTTATTAGAGACTAATCTTCTTTACTTCTCATGTGATTTTAGAGTATAATTCATACTTGTTGGCTTTTTGGCTATTGATGTGTTTTTCATATTGTTTTGACCCGAGTTTGAAACTTTTAACTTTTTTATTTTTTATTGTTTACAAGTTTTTCTCTTAATTAAATCAGTATTTCTTTTTTATTATTTTTTGCAAGATATGTTTGCGTTATTCCAGCAAATTGATATTCATATCAAATTACTATTTTTTATTCTATATTTTAGTTTTTGTTAATTTAATCCTGTAATTTTGTATTAATAATGTTATTGCTATAGGATGTAAGCAATGGATTGGAATGATATACTTGAAGACTTCAAGATTTGATAATATCAAATGTATCGGGGAAAGACATGTATAGTGTTAGCATGGTTTCAGTATCTTGGAACAGAGTTGCGACAGCTTCACCATATCATCATTCTCCTTGTCTAATGATGTTCAACCGAAAGAGCAGTCATTTTCCAAAATGTTTACAACACAACAGCTTTCTCCGCATGAAATTCCCTATATTGCTAAAAGATGCAGTTGTATGCTTCTCCAATCATGGATGGCTGCTTATGATGTCTTCGGATGAACAAACCCTTTTTTTCTACAACCCTTTAAAACAATCAGATTCTCATTATACCACAATCGCTTTTTTCCACCCGCCAACTTCCCACGACTGCCTACTTATTGGAATTCGATATATCACATGGCGTACGTCCACAGGAGGTGGTAATAGGAGTTCTTAAATATGGAGAAGATGAATAGAAAACTAGAGTTTTCACGGACAAATATCATAATTTTATTGTGTCCCTTAGTCCGCCAGTTTTGCATGATGGAAAAATATACTTTTTGGATATTAAAGGAAATGTGGCAGTGTTTGACATGAGCTATTTTTTGGTCCTTGGATATCTATCCAAGGTGCTTGAAGAAACGTCGGTTTCGTAAGAATTTGATTATTAAAGAGCATTTCTTGATCAAGCCTAGTGGAGAGGAAACTATTTTTGCTGTATTTGTTGTTCATAACGAAAGAAAGGTTAGAGTATTTAAGCTCATGAAGGGATTTAGATGGGAATTAGTGGAAAATTTAGAGGAGCTGGCATTTTTTGTGAGCCATGCATCCGCTTTTGGGTATACAACTGACAGTAAAAGCAAAAGCATGGCGAATAAGATCTTCTTTCCTAAAATTCATAATGATAATGTTGTCTTCTATTCTCTGGAAACGCATAATATCATTCTTCTAAGGGTGACTATTCGAGCAAAAATTGTTACGATTTTGAAAATTTGAATTTCGCACTTGGGTGATGCCTAAAACAAGGAATCTACAGCTTTCGAATGAATTGATTTGGTGCCGGCAAGTGGATAAAATTACAAACTAGTACGACTTTATGTCTTTTTATAGGGATAATTTGACAAACACCCCTTATTAGACTCCTTCAATTACAATGAGTCCAAAAAAAAATTACATTTTTATGATAAATCCAAAATAATTTAATTAATACAAATAAATATAGTTTTACGACTATACCCTTTTTGATATCAATTTTCTTTTTATCTTATATTGAGATATTTCCCAAACCCTAGATCTTATATTTGCATCACGATGGTTCCTTCTATCTTCTCTCTACTCCCACAGCACCGCTGCCCCACCAAACGACGAAGCCTTCTCCGCCCTACTCCTCCTGACGAGACCTACCGCTCCACCACAGATGGAACTGGCCCTGCACCACTCTCGCGGTGTCGGCCCCTTTCTCTTCCCTCTCCACCGTCGCGGCCTTATTTGCTCTCTCTTAGCCGCCGTGCAGCCTCCTCAATTAGATGCCATTAGCAATCGTCTGTTCCATTCTTGTTTGTTCATCGGTAATAGTGGAATGTTTCATGAGTGTTGATTATTCGTGATTTAGATGTCAATGACAGGGGCATTACGTGTTGTTTTGTGAATCATTAGTATAGAAATCAAGAGGTGTCATATGTGGCAAAGAAGGAAGTTCGTCTCAAGAAATTACAGAGTGGTTTTCGTACTTTTTACACTAACTGTGTAAGTGCATAATAGTCGTGGTTTTAACACCGGTCGAAATAATGTTAGTATGAATGCACATGGTTTTTCTCCCCCATTGTTATGTGGTTTTTAACATCTAGTCTATCGATCCTTTCAAATTAGAAAGTGCATTTGACACAATGCCGGATTTCAAAGTTAAAAGAAAGAGTGGTTTTTGCACGCAAAGTGGTTTTTGCACGCAAAGTGGTTTTCATTAATTACATAGTCGTTTTCGTTAAATGATAAGTTTTCAGTGAATTTTTGTAATGGAATTTGTTAATTACATAGTGATTTTCGTTAATTACAGAGTTGTTTTCATTAATTATAGAGTGGTTTTTGTTAATTGATAAGTTTTTAGTGAATTTTTGTAATAAAATTTGCTAATTACATAGTGATTTTCGTTAATTTACAGAGTGGTTTTCATTAATTAGATAGTGGTTTTTATTAATTACATAGAGATGTTCGATAAGTTGATAATGGATTTTCGTACCGGAACACTACAATCACATAGTGGTTTTTGGTAAGTTTATAGTGAATTTCAATTTGTTAAAAACAATTTTTTTTAAATTTAATTGAAAAACAGCAATATAAAAAATAAAAACCCAAAATTAAGAAAATGAAAAATAAACTTTTTTAGAAACAAAATTAATTTTTTTTTATGACGATATCGAAAATAAGAAAAGAAATAAAAGTGAGATTTTTAGAATTGATTTGGGAGCATTATTTTAGCAAATATTTTTTAGCATGCAATGAAAATTGAATTGTCTCCGAATCATTAGTTATTTTGCCAACTTAGAATACTAGTAGTGTCCACTTTTAGGGGCGATTGCAATTTTTTTTCTTTTAAATTGGGTCGATTGCAATTTGCAAGTACTAGATTTGCCAAAGATATTGTTCTATTATTGTATTGTATATCATGCACCAAAAAAGGCGAATCCCTCGCCCCCAGGGCCCCCATCCCTTGGCCCGACAAGGATTGATGGAGGATGTAAATCATGGTAACTCAACATTGTATTGTATATCATATATATATATATATATATAAGCTATAGATAAAATATTTTTCAAGTATTGTTCTTGGCACTTGTGGGATTGTACCTTTAACTTATCTCGGCTAATCCCACCTCGGCAACCAAACGAGATCTTACTAGACAACAAATTCGAAATGCATACGAATATGCAAGGCCTCAATAAAGGACTCCACCCCAAAAAATGTATATATATATTTGCACTGCACACCCTATAAATATAAAAATAATTACCCCAAAATGTCAAATACATTAAATTGCCACAAAGTATTGAAGAAGGGTTATGATGGTTTTCTATTCATGAATAATTGTTAGAATATTTAAATATTTTAATTGGGCAAATTACGACCAATCCGTTGAGGTAAAGGTGTAACTACAAAAGAAATACATTTTTTATGATGTCATCAATTTTCATCCAAAATCTAACTAACAATAATAATAGAACCATCTAAGATGGTCTGAATAACTTTTTTTTCTTTTCCAAGTCTCTGTAATTTCACTATGTAAGAGGAGGCCAGAGAAGCGAATATAATCGAGGAAGCTCCTTTACAGACAAACAGTGAGGTAAAGTTAGACCATGCAACGATACTAACAAAGTAAGAGAGAGGCGCAAGGCCGTTCGTTCATGATTTGATCAAGTTTCTGATTATGCACAAACACGTCGATCCATCTGGACATTGTTGTAATTTTCCTGCATTTCCAATTTGAAGAATTAAGCTTTCTAGAAGCGGGTAATACAGTAAAGATTCATATAAAACAGTGGGAAAATCATTTAGAGTACTGGTGTAACTGGAATCGGATTGACTGGCTGTGTTCGATGAGATTAACGAAACCCTAACCTTATTTTTCTCTTAAAAATAAACCAAAATTTGAGTTTTCATGACAAAAGAATAAAATGAACATCAAATCCGAAGAAATATATTGCTTTGTTTCCGTGCATGAGTCGAAACGTACAACAGCGCAAGACAATTTTGAAAACCAATAACAGGTGTTCAAAAATCAGACACATGTCATACCATAATCGCTGTCCAAAAAAGTTGAACAAATTAAGACATATCCAGATGAAAAAAGTCGAGAATTTATGACGTAGCTTGCAAAAAGAACAAGACAGATAGAACAGAAACACAGACATGCCCTTTCAAAAAATAGAATTGCAGTAAAGGTTTCTTTTTTAGTTTTAACCTTCTAATATGTTTTATGCATTTGAATAATTTAAATAAACACTATAAAACTATTTTCATTTGTATATATATATATATATATATATATATATATATATATATATATTCTATCTGTCATTCATGTGCTGACCAATGCGTATTTTTAACTTGAACCAGTACAAATATACGGAGGCTCCTAATCAAGTTTACCATTTGACTCAACTCAATTATGCTCAACCGTAAACTCATAATTTCATATTGAACTAATATGGGTAAATTCCACTTTCCCCTCTTGTATTTTGGCTCGATATCACTTTACCCTCTTCTACTCCCGATTGCATCGATTTACCCCCTGTACTTGAAAAAATGTCTCAATGTGGCCCTCGCCGTTAGTTTTGGACCTTTGCCCTTAACACCGTTTGATCTACGTCTGAAAATTACGAAAAAGCCACCCCTCCCAGTTTAAATAATTAATAAAAAAATTTTAAAAATAAAAAATAAAAAATAAAAAATAAAAAATAAATTGTGGCTGGCGTCGTGGACTATGTTTCTCCTTGTCTTGAACTTTTTAATATTTTATTTTTATTTTTTTAATAATTATTTAAACTGGGAGAGATGGCGTTTTTGTAAATTCAGAGCTTACATCAAACAGTGTCAAGGTCAAATGTGTGACAACTACCAGCGAAGGCCACATTGAAACAAATTTTGAAGTGCAGGGGGGCAAATCGATGCAATCGAGAGTAGAAGGGGGTAAAGTGATACCGAGCCAAAGTACAAGGGGGGAAAGTGGAATTTATCTAACTAATATTTACTAATTCCAAAGTGCCTCACTAGCTCACAAACCAAATAAACCTTCAATGCAAACCAAAACTATTTGCTTTACTGATCGAAAGTAACTATAAGAAGAAAAAGGAAAAAAAAGAAAAAATAAGTACAACGAAAAGACATAAATTACAAGAATATAGAATTATTCATAAATTACCTTTCAGCAGGAAAGCCAAGTGGAAAAAGACACGATTGGGAACATAAGTGCCAAGCCATAGTTAACCAAGTAATCCATTTCCTTCATGTTTTCTATCCTCCAAAGAATAGTATTCCACGCGTGTGTAAATGGAAAACTGACTTGTTTATCCTGCAGTACGAAATCCTTCATATATTAAACAGCTCGTAAAAAAAATTATTTAAGGAAATATCGTCTTTTTTTCTCAAGGATATGAAGTACTCACTCTTGTGTCAGAGTCGGTTGATTCTTGTGGAACATCTGAACTTTCTAGTATTCTTTGTCTACCCCTGCTTGTTTGATCCAAACGCATCTCAATTTTTAATTTTCTCGAGTTTATGCTTGACAAGGCTCGATAAGGTGAATCGGTATGGATTGTTTCCATTACTGAACCGAAAAAGTTGGTCACAGGTACCTAAATTAGCGGGAGAGGCATACTATGATGTCAATTTTTTTTTTCAATCTAAATGGGTATTTCATCTCTAAGAAAACATGTAACTAAAACCAATGTTTTCCACAAGTAATTTTGATAAGGTAATAAAACAAGTTCGAGGAATTTGTACAATAATATTCTGCATTTCTGTCCTTAGCCTTTCTTTTTAATCTAGGACTCTTTGCAGCATATACAATAGGAATGAGAAATCAGGTTTCGAAATTTACATACCTCCTCCAACAGTCGTTGGTATAGATCGGTTCGATAGTACGCAGTTGACAACAACATATTTGGATTATAAGAGTTGAAAAGACTGCAAAACAAGGGGGCAACTCAAGAATTACGATAACAACTACAAAAAGAAGGAAATTTATTGGAAATATTCGAATTATGAATTATTTTCTCATCAGGACAACACGTGGAAGCGAACTTGACGGAAGCATCAAAGGTACTACTATCTCCCCCCTTATATTCGATAATGAGACGAGTCTAGGTTCCTCCCAAAGTTTAGAAAATCACTTATCCAGAATCTCATATAGAAACATACAATTCATCTTATATGTAGAAATACTGTTATAATTTGCTTCAGCAATTTCGTAGAAAAATAACTAATTTATTTAGATGATCAAGTGGCTCATGTTGCATATTTCATTTGCATTTTTCTTAGTCTACTCAGTAGTCGAAAAAGAAAAGTAGAGGTCTTGAACGTAAACACTAATTAGTAATTTACACACACTATAAGACATCTATAATAAAATGCAATGCTTAGAGAGATAAAAAGTGCATTACAGAAGTGAAAGTTCATATTAACGCAAAGACTTAAAACCATTGATAATGAAGTTATTATTCCATGTACCTGTATAATGAGGCATTATCGTACATATTTAACCTCTCAAAGAAGGCAAGAGTGTAAAACGTGAACCGATCAACAACAGATACACCAACCTGTATAAAAACATCAGACGGAAAACATTTAAGAAACCAAATTAAGAGCTGAAGGAAGAAACATGATTGCAACAATTTACAATGTCCAATAAATATCCATATTTAATAAATATACAGGAAGCGAAAGAAAAATAGGGATAAGATAAACTTACATCAGAGTCCAAGTGATGTGAATATGAATTCTCCCCTTTCTTGCTACTTCCAATAGCCAAAACACCAGGCGATTGAAGCTACCATGCAATCAAGAAACTTCTTTCACATTGTTTTACTTCGCAAATGCAAATACTCATACTATGAAACTTTTCAAAAGATAGAAACTACGATATCCTATTGAACTTAAGTGAACAAGATAAAGAAGTGTATGGAAAAGCTGAATGAGAACGGACATATTTTTCTGCTTTCTTGGAAAAAGAAACTTAGTTTGCTTTTTTATGACGAAAAACCCGATCAAATCCATTTTAGAAGATGATTGGTGATATGAAAATATGAAAGATACAATAAAAGAAACAGATACAATTGTACGAGAGGAATAGGTACATCTCAATTCTCAAAATGAAAATTATCTTACTATAGAGTAAGATCTCTCATGTCAATAAGAACATAATAATTACTCACTTGAGAAAAAAGAGTGGCGGCTTGGCAAGTATCTACCATTATCAGTAGCTCTTTAAATCTGATATAAATAAGAAAAATAAGGTTTTCTCAGTAACTTCTAATAAAAAAAATGATTTTACTGGTTCATTTACGTTAACACACAGAAAAATGATTAAACGAAAATACATAATAAGGTAAACAAACTTCACCTGCGCTTCTCTTTCATTTGTTTGACAGCATCAGCTAAATCATGGCTCTGAAGCTCCTCTGAGTCTTGAAATTTAAGAAATTCATCGCCCCCATGCCCAGTCATGTAAAGAAGTATATGACTACCTTCGTCACTCAAAAGTCGTTTCGACCTTGGGACAGCTGTTTCATGACGGCCAGTCAATACCCTCATAAAGTTTTCAACAGTCACTTCATAACCTCTGTAGTCAACCTAACTTGGAGCATAGCATAGTTAGAAACTATCTAGACCACAAACACGTGAAAATCTGAATCAAATCAATAGCCATAATTAAAATTTCACATAGCTTCCAGGTAAAGCATATAGGTAGTATTATTTAGACTCAACATAGTATTCTGTAAAAAGGCGTGGATTAAATGAAGCAATCTGGATATTTTCGCAGGGAAAAAAAAAACATGAAAGACTCTACCGGGAAAACACACATCGTGTGATACTGTGTAGACAAATTATAATGCAATTTTACTATATACATTTATGTTTTACATTGATATATACATATATAAAAAAAAATCCACACACACACACACACGTGTGTGTACGTACACATTATACAAAAAAATCTGTTTACTTCTCACATCTGAATACTGAAGAATAACCATCAGATTAATCAGGCACCGGAGCAATAATCACAATAATGGTATACATATAAATAAAGCAATTTAGTGATCTAAGAAGTACGGTAATATGTGAATAAACGAGAAATCGCAGACGGAAAAGCAACTATATTTTAGGTAATTCATATCAAATCTGAAAGCACTTTCTCATAATCTCTTTAACAACACAACACCCAGAAATTAAGCAATCAATCTGTTCTATAAAAAAAAGTATCAATAGTGTCATTCGTACTTTGCTCCCCAAGCAGCACTTTTCTCATAATCTCGTAATGTACTAGGTCTCTTGCATAAACGTCTAAAGTTCAATCAAATAAGAAAGTGAGCCCACCTCAACGTTGTCTCCGTATAAATTGAGGCGGTGATTTTCATTGTTGAAAACCTGTGCAGGATACTTGTTCCGAGCATTACAAGCCATATCATCAGCCAACATAAGAATGATCCTCTCATCAGGTATTCCTAATCGTTTCACCGTCCTAAACGACAAAGTCCGATAATACGTAAACCAAGCACAAATTCAACAATACCCTTTTCCTGATACGGGTAATCATGTACTAAAAACAGTAAATACGAATAAGAAAGAGACTCTTGTTTACCTGTACAGGGATAAAGTATTAGCCATGTGTCGGTAATTAAACCTGAAGTACAAGAACATATTGATATGAAGTTATGATACAAGCACAAGAATAATAGTTCACAAGTACTAATTTTTTTTTCTTAAATTTCATTTTTCACTTAACTACTATTCCTAATTACTTGGAAATCTTTTCTAATTTTCTCTAAAACCTAAAATAAAAAATTTGGGATGCAATCTCAAATCACTACTTCCAGAATAACAAATATTAATCACTCGTGATCTTCAAATTTGCTGCAATTACTTCTACGAAAAAAATTGAAATGGGTAATAGCTGAGACTCGATTAATTGGGGAAAAGGATGGAAATAAAGAAGTACAATACCAGAAGCGGGAGGTACAAACAAGGACCGCCCAGTTGTTGGTGTGCATTGTGGAAGAAGAAGAAGAAGAAGAAGAAGAAGAAGAAGAAGAAGAAGAAGAAGAAGAAGAAGTGAACGCAGTTGACGGGATTGCGCTGCAGAAGAACAGTACGAGGATCAAGCGGGACGACAATGGCGTTGAGATGTTGCCCATCTTCAATTGCGGACGAAAATCACATATGCTACAATTTTGAATTCTGAGAAAACCTAATTAAGGGCAGATTTCTGATTGAGGGCGAATTTTGAAAATTGGTTTCTGCTTGGTTGCTCAACTCCAAAATTACAATAGTTTGTTATGCTTGATTGATATTCTATTGAATCATTTGTAATGATTTATTCTATCTGATAACTGAAGTTACTCAAAAAACAAATCTAATAATTAAAGTTCAATTACTTAAAAAAAACTTTGCACAAAGTACTTGAAAAAAATAAAATGAAAACGATATATTTTAATCTCCATTTTTAATATGTTTCGGCCTTTTTGGTTTGGATGATTAGGGTGATAGACAGATGAGTTACCCCTAATCGAGTGTTTGGTACAACGGATAGAAGACCAGGATTGACTGAAAGCCCGTCATCCAATCATCCAAATGGATGAAAACTTATAAAAACGAATGACCCCTCAATAGGTGTGTTTATTTAATCACAGTTAGGAAAATACCGAAAAGCCCTCCTATGAGGCAGAAATTACAAGGAAAGTAGGTATTTAAATAAAAAATTCACAACTTCAAACTATGCAAAGCGTGATTAAACCCTAACAACAACAACAACACCTCATTCTTCCCTCTGACCTTTATTGGTTCGAATGATAGGATATATTAGGAAACAAGGATTATATAAAAATTAACTATTCATTATTATATAATATTGAAATTTTGGGTCTTGGTTTGCAGTATTAATTATGGCGGATAATAATTTTTCCAGAGTTGGTTTGCGTGATTAGGATAAATTAAGTAGCCAATTGCAAAAACAACCATCTATTGAATAGCAATATTAAACTCACATGAAGATGGAGATGCAAATTGGCAGATCCCCAATTTCACAAGATCGCAATATCAGGGGAGAGAAACCAATCTCCTTCGGCTCTCTCATTGCTACTCAATTGCATATTGATTCATTATTTTTTCTGGACTCGCAAATGAGCTGTAGTAGCTCGAATAAATTAGGAGGTCGATTTGGTAATGAATATTGCAGGGGGTTCATACGGGATTGGAAATTACCCAAGGTTTTGTGACTGCAGGCTGAAGGTGTTTGTCCAAACATCGTAGACAAAAGGTAATTTGGGTCGCCGTTTTGTTACCTGCCCATCCCAAAATGTAAGAATCACAATTAATTTTCTTTTTCTTGAAAGTTTCGTCAAATTTTGCAGCAGATTTATTAAAATTGATAGTTGGTGATTTATATGTTTAATAGAGAAGTAAATGCAAGTTTTTTTATTGGTGTGATCTGTCAATATATGATCTAGGGAAACAAATCATTTCCAGTCTGTTAAAGAAGATAAACATCTTGCAAACCGAGCTAGACGACAAGCACAGTAAGAAAAAGTTTACTTTGGTCTTTGCAGTTTACTATTCGATTGTTGTCGTTAGTTTTATTTGTGTTGTAGTGATGGCGATCTCCCTACTCTATGGTGCTTTTGCAATTGTTGGTGTTCTCTCTGTCTTGGATATGATTCTTCGCCTACTTTAGTATAATATGCACATTTTTTTTCCCAATTATAAGGTGCAAACTCTACAAAATTTTGATATGTGGTTTTCAGTTGCTTATGTATTCGCATTCGGTTATATATCAGTATCGTACTCAGAGTTATGTAGTTTTGTTGATGTGCGTTGCGCCGTTAGTTGGTTCTATGAATGTGTTAGTACATTTTAGTGAAACTTCATAGATAAACTACCCACCGAATATGCAATTAATTCGAATAAATAACACGTGAATTTGTACGTCATTGTCTGCCATTTAGGGAAATTGAATTTTGAAAATTATGAAAAAACATCCGAGAATAGTTTTCATGGATTTATACCTCCGACTTTTTTTTCCATTCCCCCCATCAGCGTTGTCATGGCCCATATCAGTCCAATCTATGTTTATTTCTTCATTTTGAGAATATACATCACAATTAGGAAGTGAATCTTCCTCATCCTCGTCATCGATGCTTTCCTCTTGCAATAGTAGGATAGGTGATAACCCACGAACATCTCCAGAATTTATTGCCGCTGCCCTTTTTCATCAAATACGTTGACGCACGTTTCGTACTAGTATGGGAATCCGTAGATCCTATAGGCGTTTTGCAATGTAGTCTCTTGTGCAATTTATATGAATCAAATGTTTATGCAATGTTTATGTGACGTTAAATAGTAATATTGTAAGAGCAATATTTAATATACCGGTTGAGCCAAATGTGAAACGTAGGTAGCATCAATTGTGACTTTATTATTAGCACTGTTGTACGAGACCCCTGGTAAGTTGATGTACTCTTTGAATTTTTGAAATCGTTCGCCGTAAAAGTACGAATTGACTTTTCACAGTGAAATAACTAGTTTGTAGTCCATAAGCTTGTTCAAATGAAATAGCGGCGTTGAACAAAACGTTGTTGAAAATACGAGTGTCCTCCAAGGATACATGACTTGTGGCCAAACTATCGAGTTCGGCCATCAAGAATTCGTCATGTTATTTTGGCCAATCGCAACGGTTGAGGAGCGACGCAAAAAAATCTTCTTTGCGCTAATCATCTCCTGAACCATTATCATGAAGTTATAAAGTAATATAAAATTATAAATATTAGAATTGGTTGAATACCTCTATACTTTGTTGTTCGTTCCTTGTAGATGGTTATGCGTCCTTTGCATTGCCTATTTATATGCCAAAATTGTATTAATGTATTCAACCTCCAACTACTTTTGGTAGATAGGCTAAAATTAATTTTGGTAGATGAGTTGAGTCAAAACAATTAAATGAAGTGATTGTGACAACAGACTAGCGTAATAAATAAAATTGACAACATAAATTATCAAAACAACTAATCATATTTTGAAACGACAACATGGAATAGTCATATTATTAGGTGGGAAAGCATTCATTTATAATTGACTAAATGTAGGGGAATATATTCCCTTCTGCCATACTCAATTGAAATGACAAAAAGCTAAGAATATAATCCCTGGTATACCCATGTTTTTTTCTGAATTTGAAATAGAAGTCAAAGCTAGGAGAATATATAATCATTGTTTTGTTGAAATTTGTATCTAACATAAATTATTGTTGTATTATTTACCATAAAAAATATTTTTCTATGTAAGTGACAACACACATAGCCTAACACACATAAACAAAGAGACATGTGGCTGCAAAAAAAAAAAAAAAAAAAAAAAAAACAACCAATAATGCATCAATCCAAGTTCCTGGAAATGCTCGACTAGGACGAGAAATCACGTTTTTATCGACTTTTTGCGTAACCAAAGTACAATTGGGTTCTTTGTCCCCCGGCCAAAGTAACGTTGCTTTTGTTCTACTCGCTCTCGATTCCATGCGAAAATATCTCGTTTTGGAATTTTCTTACAAGTTTTGCAGGGAAAAATTGGCCATGCTCGAGAAAAGATACAATGTGTTCACTTGGATGTTGACGTTTGACGATGTGGTGCACGATGCCCGTACAAAGTCCATGCCCCGGATTGTGATAGGATTACATCTTGAAGGTAATATCTACGACTTAATTACTATAAATACATATAACTCGTTCAATTCATTAAATAACGAATGTACTCTATTTTGTTTATGCATAGACTCATTCTATTGCACATACTTTTCACCTGGATGGGGAGCCAAAGTTTGCCGCACTTACGACGATTTTCGGTCGGGCAAATTCCAGTGAAGTGAATGAGGTTTTGGGGGTGACATCGGAAGCTAGTGAGGGCCACGATGAGCACAATCGAAATAATGGCAAACAAATCATTATTATCGATGACGATTCAACCTCCGTTGAGATAGCCAATTCACCGTCGGGTAAGCGTAATGGTAAGGGTAAGGCGAAGCGCATAAACTTTCATCAAACGAGTTTGTGGGACTACGTCGAGTATGACTTTGAAAACTCATTCAGTACTCAATTCAGCACCGCAAACACTACCGTCAAAAGCAATGTTGTTACATTGGAGCATGCTCGTAGAAAACCTCCTATTTCGAGTGGTGCTAATGTAAAGGGGAAGATGGTAACAAGTTCGTGCGTATCAAACAACCCTTAACGTACACAGCTCCGAAAATTATCTATGGGCTATATATGTGACTTTAGTAACTCACAGCTTTATTTTTAGCACTACCCCGTTTCCAAAATATTAGGTAGTTATAAAATGTAATCCTAATTATGGCCAAGTAATGCTATCCACAGCCATTTTCCAATCGTTAGGCGGTTTAATTTTATTTGTAACTTTTGAACGGATGATTATTATGTTTTAATTTACATACATTTGTTATTAATCTGTGAATGACCTTTTCATTATATTGAATATTCATGTGGTATGGCAAATTGGATATTACGAGTTGTTCATAGAATATTGTCCACAGTCATAAATCATAAATTGCAACTTAACACAACCTCACGTACATAGGTTTTTTAAAATGAACATGTGAGAAAACTTATAAATTAGAGCTAAAGCTAAGGCCTATATATATTCACGTAAATAGTTCAACCAAAACTAAAAATAAACGTAAAATAGTTCAAACGATAATAGAAGTACAAATTACAAATTGTCTTCAGCGATAAGAGAAATAAAATTACAATTAGTCCAAACGATAGTAGAAGACGAATTACAAATACTCCAAACAATAGTAGAATACTAATTACTAATAGTCGAAACGATAGTAGAATATGAATTACAAATAGTTCAAGCGATAGTAAAATCCAAATAGAAATAACCGATAGGTGATGTCACATCGGTAAAATATCAGCCCAAAATAACTAGTAACGCCCTTCGTGTATCATCTTGACCATAACCTCCTTGTGTTCATCGGACAACCCGAAAAATATATCATTTAGTTCTTTGTTAATGCATAAGTGTTTGGCAACATTAAGTTTGTCCTCAAGATTTATGATAGGTATCGGTTCAAGAGCATCAAATATACGCTTCCTCAAAGAAGCGGCATCGTGCTCGAAGCCCATTCGCTTGACCATGTCCCCCAATCTATCGCTCATTTTGTTAAAGAATGTTCACATTATTTCTGTTTCAAAGGGCTCTTTTACCAATGGACGTTTCTTGGATTTTTTCTTCATTTTGGATGCCGTAGTGGAGTCTGCTCCGTATCGTGACATGAAGTCCGATGCATCGTCGTCATTCGACAAGCTAACAAAAGGGATATAATCCTTGCCAGCAAACAGATGTTCTTTCGCATAAGGTCATTTACAACATCTGCCAAGACTTCCGCATTTTCACTTGTCGCTCAATCCTTACCAAATATTGTTACCAGTCTTTATAAAACGGCTACGCTTTGTAGCTCATTGTTCGAGCTCCCGGGCCGGTCTATGTTTTATGAAAATTAAATATTATTGCAAATAAAACGGTTCAAATGTAATAATAATTTTCAAATGTAATACTAATGTTACTTGACGTATTCGGTCCAAACTTGATCACCAATAACTTCTAAAGTGTTAGAAGCGTCGTTCCACCCGAATCACAATCGGAATAACACTGTGCTCAACGATCCGTACAACTTTTTCCAAGCATGAATCTTGCTATTTATGTGCGGATCTGCCTTTAAAATCCGTCAAGGGAAATGATTGAGCTATGTGATTTTCTAGTATACTGAGAAATCCGGTTTTGAAGCCGTTGTCGCATTACCATCCACGGATAACGATCTCCTTTAGTGCAACGATAAGGCACTGCTCTTCTAGAAAGGTCCAAGTTTGTCGAGGTGTGCTTGAAGGGGTCTTCTTGCTTTGGGATCTTTGCGTCGATGAACTAAATTCCATTATTTCTGAAGAACAAAATAGTATATGTGCGAATGTTGCTAACAATGCAGTACGAACAAATTATCAAAAGAAAAAAAAAAAGAACACACATGAATCATTTGGCAAACATTACAATCACACAACTTTCAATCAACAAAAGGAAAAATACGGTCAATACAAACCCGACGTATATGAATACATAAAAGCTCAGTCATGTTAATTATTTAACGAGTGGCCAACCACTCATTATACATTTTCAAAGATAAATTATCCCTCCAATATGTCCACTGTTGGGACGCCTCGACGTTTTCTACGAAGGGTCCTTGATAGTTGGAGTCACCGTCCAAAATCTCCAAAGGCACGAATTCGTCTTCGGGATCGAAATCCATATTAAGTCTAATGAAGTTAGAAAGAAGACAACAAGCCATGATGATACGATTTTGTGATTTGATTGGATAATATGCAAAACTTCTAAGAATGCCCCATCTTGATTTAAGCAAACCAAATGCCCTCTCGATGATGTTACGTGCTTTGGCATGTTTCAAATTGAAATATTCACTATGGTTTTGTGGAGCCGTTGTACCAGTTCCCAATGCTTCTAGATGGTATCGTTCACCCCTGTACGGAGCCAAAAAACCATCTTCGTTCGTATACCCACAGTCAACCAAGTAGTGATTACCTGGAATGGACAACATAGTAATATGGTATTTTCTCATTAATGAATGAATTAAAAAATAAATATTTTCACATGTAAAAAGCGTTGTACCCCGAGGGATCTTTAGCCCGTTAGGTCTAGTAACTGCATCGCGAAGGATCCGACTGTCTGCAGTGGATCCTTCCCAACCAGTTACCAAGAAGACGAAGTTCATGTTTACATCACAAACGACAAGAACATTGACTAATACAACCCTGGCCCTTTCTATTTCTATAACGCGGTTTGTCATACTTAGAAACTCTCACGTTAACGTATGTCCCGTCTAACGCGCCTAACGAACCCTAGCATTTCATTTGTGAAATCGAATTTGAAATTAGATAAATAAATAACATGTCAAACTATGATATAACTATGCATTCATAAGAGCATAAACAAAAATTTACAATTTAACTTGAAATAATTCCACTTATCGTCATCACAATCTTCGTCTACAGGTTCGGGGGTTATATTGAGTGTAGATTTTACACTCAATACGTTTACTTTACGCGGATCTTTTATTTAGATTTAATTATATTTGTGATTTAATTGATTGATTTTGTGTTTTATAGGTGAAAAACGAGAATTATGTGTCCATGAAGGAAAAAAGATCAAAAAAGAAAGGAAAAAGTTGCAAATAAGGAAACAAATCAAATTGGAAGAAGGAATCTCGCCACGGCTTTGACAGTGTCCACCATTTCGAGCATATCTCTCTCATACAAACTCCGAATTAGGTGATTTTGGCGGCATTGGAAAGCTAATTTCAAGGGCTACAATTCTTATTTACACAACATTCCAAAATTCGGCCTCCAACATGGCACAAATCGACGAACAAATCCTGATGGGGGAAAGTGGCGGAAATTGCAATTAGGTTTCCACTACTTCCTTATCAAGAAAAGCCTATAAAAGCAACAAGTCTCTACACCATAAGCACGAAATTTTACACCACAAACCGCGAAGAACGAAGATCAACGAAGACTCAAGCATAGTTTTTCTTATTTCTTTTATTTATTCTATTTTGTTTATCATAAGAATTACGAGTAGTTAAGTTTTTAATCTAGGATTTTGTTGGAACCCTATGTGGGGATGGTAAACCCGTTTTCTTGAGATTATGCAATTATGATTTTATGATTATTTCTTCTACTTGTTATGATTGTTAGTGCATGAACCTGATCAATTTATGTGCTTTATCTGTGATTATTGGGATTGACTCGACAGAGCTATTTTGATAATTAGACGGTAAGTATAAGAACCTTTGAGTAGTTTTCACCGGATGAGTGTGTCAATTGCATGTGGTGTCGTAGACATACAGATATCACCTTAGGTAGCCATTTACGAGACTTGTTAGTTAATGCTTTATTCATAATTTGTTTGCATAGACATATAGTGAACCGTTTATGAATAATAGACTCATAATACACGCGACAGCGGGTTATGAGTAAATTAGTGTCTCGGGTTAATAATCTTGAATCATATATTTCATAATTGAGGGGTTTTGGGTGAGCAATTCTGGCATAGGGGGAAGATAAAATCTTAGGTCCGTTTTTATTGATATTTTCTCGTGTTTATTTGCTTTCATAACTAGTTTAATTATTTAGTTTATTATATTTGACATCTTTGCGTAGGCTGGATAAAAATCATAATTGTTAGAATTTGGTACTTAGGATTAGATAATTTGAGTATTCCCTGTGGGATCGACATCCGACTCTCACGAGTCCACTTTTACTACTTGTTTGCGATACGTGCACTTGCGTGTTAGGTATTTAGCCCCAACAAGTTTTTGGCGCCGTTGCCGGGGAATACGGCTAAATTATCTATTTATTCTAATATCAAATTTGAGCAATTTTTCTTACTTCAGCCATTTAATTTTTTAATTTTTTTTTTTTAATTTTTGTTTTTTGCTGTTTTTGTTTCATGTCTGGTTACAATGTTCGGGCACCTCAAACGGGATATGAATGGGTTCCATCTGACGAATACCTCCAAAACACCTATGATATGCCTCTGTTTTGTTCTGCATGTGGTGGAAATCATTATTCCGATCAATTTTGGGGATCACCAAAAGCTACAAATTTCATCGAAATTACCAACGGAGGTTATTGGAACACTTACACCAACACATACGAGCAAAGCTTTCAAGACCATGATTTGAACGAGTTTCAACATAGAGAGCTTCAATTTGATGATTTTCAAAATAATTATCCAATGCAGCAGCAGACCACTGATGAACAACTTGATTTGGTATCCCTTATTGCCGAATTCATGAAGCCCACTCGATCATCATTTCGAAACATGGAGATACAACTGGAAGAGATGACGCTCAAATTAAAATCTGAGTCTCTTGAAAATATTCCAGACGAAATCGGCAATGGTTACATCAAAGAAAATTCGGGTGAAGCCTGCGGTGAGAAAAATCTTCCATGTCCAGAAAATAGTGTCGATATGAGAGAAATAGAAATTACGAAGACACTTGAGCATGATGAATCTGAGAAGGCAATCGAGCTAAACCACGAAGATGCCTCAAAACAAGAGAAGAAGGAGATGGATGTAATGATTGAAGATATTGTAGTTGTGGACCCTGTCGTTGATCTAAATGTAGATTTGAAGGCATCAATAGAGGTTGATGAGAAGACGAATGTGTTTGAAGTGGAGGTTATACGCGGATGTGAGGTTTTTGTGTACCGATTTGAGGGAGCGGGTGATGAAGATCCCATCTTAGCTTCGTACCGATTGATTACAACCAAGAAAGACTACAAGCTAAGGTGGACCCTGATATATTGCAATGCTATCCATGCCTTGGTTGCAATTGAAGTGATAGAGCTCATGGATGCATGCGCAATCTACAAGGCTTTGGATTGGACATAACAGTTTTAAGAAGCAAAGTCTGGCTGAAGACTTAAAACTTAGCGCTTCTCGGGAGGCAACCCAAGCATTTATCGATTTTCGTATTTTTATTTATTTTTATTTTTCTTAGGATTTTAGCATGCGCAAACTAATAATTTAATTTGGTTTTAATTTTTAGGTCGAAAATCAAACACTAAGGGATCGGATGTTAAATGTGGATTAAACGAACATCAAAGAGTGCATCCCGAAGAAGGACCTTCCGACTAATCAGGTGTATTCTACCCTTGAACTTTGTTCTAATTGCATTGAGGACAATGTAAATTTTAAGTTTGGGGGTGGAAAATTACTTGTTTTTATGTGCTTTAATTTTTTAGTTTGCATGCCTTAGGATATTTTTTTTCGTTTATTTATTGTTTTCTTAAAAAAAAAAAAAATTGCTTGAGTCGAATGCATCGATGAGTTATAATTATGAGAGATGATCATTGTTTGATGATGAGATTGCTTGTTTTGTGTGATAATGATTAGATATTTGTTTAGCTTTCGATTCAACGGAACTTAGAAACGAATTATTGCTATGAATCACACTTTGTGCATTGTTTTGGTTGAATGTTTTGTATTTTAAATTTGGAGTTAATTTGTGTTAGATCATGCTATGTTCGGTTTTAGACCTCACCTTAGGAAATTTATGATACGAATTATTGAGTAGTGAGTGATTTGGGATATGATTTGGGCCTTCTTTGATCCGTTTGAGCCTTTCAAGCCGACCTTTTTATCGAAATTTTCCTTAAAACCTTGATTTGAGCCTCGGAGAAAATGTGTTCTTTCTTTTATCCAATGTGTATAAGGTAGAATAGATGGAGATTCTTGAAAAATTACCCCTTGGAGTTCGCTTGAAAATTTTTATAAGTTCCTTCTTCTTCTTCCCCGAAAAAAAAAAGAGAGAGAGAGAGAGAGAGAGAAAAAAAAAAGAAAAAAAAAAGAAGAAGAAAAATGTATATGTGTCTATATATATATAAAAAAAAAGGAAAAAAAAAAAAGAAGAGACTAGATGGGAGAAGTAAGGACTAGTTGTTGAATTGTTTTGAAAGCTCGATCCATTGTCTTAAGAGCAAAAGTGGAGACTTTTGAACTCTTAAGAATCGAGTTTATTAAAGTCCTTAGATGTGACTTCATTGTTTCAAACGCTCATATTTCAAATTTCGGCGTAATCACCTCAATTCAAGAAGAATAGCCACATATACCCATATTTTCTACCTCGAACCAAATAGCCTACAATTGAAAGCCAAAAGGCCCCAATGATCCCAATAGCTTAATGTTCGATATTAGTAGAGTAGAATAATTTGGTGAGTATTTGGAGTCAAACATATGCATGTAAGCATAAATTTTTTCTATCTTTAATTTACAAATATTGGAAGCTTGAAGCAATTGCATGATTTGTGGTTTTTGGCTACGGTAAGTGACTAAGTGCTTTTGAATTTTGAGCTTGCGAATGCCTATGAATTTTCATTATAATTACAAGTTCTGAAAACGTGAGGTTGGTCATTAATCTATGTGATAAGATGCGGTAGTTGAGTTATTTGCTTACGATTACATATTGCTTGAGGACAAGCAAAAGTTCAAGTTTGGGGTGTGTTGAGTGTAGATTTTACACTCAATACGTTTACTTTACGTGGATCTTTTATTTAGATTTAATTATATTTGTGCTTTAATTGATTGATTTTGTGTTTTATAGGTGAAAAACGAGAATTAGGTGTACATGAAGGAAAAAAGATCGAAAAAGAAAGGAAAAAGTTGCAAATAAGGAAACAAATCAAATTGGAAGAAGGAATCTCGCCACGGCTTTGACAGTGTCCACCATTTCGAGCATATCTCTCTCATACAAACTCCGAATTAGGTGATTTTGGCGGCATTGGAAAGCTAATTTCAAGGGCTACAATTCTTATTTACACAACATTCCAAAATTCGGCCTCCAACATGGCACAAATCGACGAACAAATCCTGATGGGGGAAAGTGGCGGAAATTGCAATTAGGTTTCCACTACTTCCTTATCAAGAAAAGCCTATAAAAGCAACAAGTCTCTACACCATAAGCACGAAATTTTACACCACAAACCGCGAAGAACGAAGATCAACGAAGACTCAAGCATAGTTTTTCTTATTTCTTTTATTTATTCTATTTTGTTTATCATAAGAATTACGAGTAGTTAAGTTTTTAATCTAGGATTTTGTTGGAACCCTATGTGGGGATGGTGAACCCGTTTTCTTGAGATTATGCAATTATGATTTTATGATTATTTCTTCTACTTGTTATGATTGTTAGTGCATGAACCTGATCAATTTATGTGCTTTATCTGTGATTATTGGGATTGACTCGACAGAGCTATTTTGATAATTAGACGGTAATTATAAGAACCTTTGAGTAGTTTTCACCGGATGAGTGTGTCAATTGCATGTGGTGTCGTAGACATACAGATATCACCTTAGGTAGCCATTTACGAGACTTGTTAGTTAATGCTTTATTCATAATTTGTTTGCATAGACATATAGTGAACCGTTTATGAATAATAGACTCATAATACACGCGACAGCGGGTTATGAGTAAATTAGTGTCTCGGGTTAATAATCTTGAATCATATATTTCATAATTGAGGGGTTTTGGGTGAGCAATTCTGGCATAGGGGGAAGATAAAATCTTAGGTCCGTTTTTATTGATATTTTCTCGTGTTTATTTGCTTTCATAACTAGTTTAATTATTTAGTTTATTATATTTGACATCTTTGCGTAGGCTGGATAAAAATCATAATTGTTAGAATTTGGTACTTAGGATTAGATAATTTGAGTATTCCCTGTGGGATCGACATCCGACTCTCACGAGTCCACTTTTACTACTTGTTTGCGATACGTGCACTTGCGTGTTAGGTATTTAGCCCCAACAAGTTTTTGGCGCCGTTGCCGGGGAATACTGCTAAATTATCTATTTATTCTAATATCAAATTTGAGCAATTTTTCTTACTTCAGCCATTTAATTTTTTAATTTTTTTTTTTTTATTTTTGTTTTTTGCTGTTTTTGTTTCATGTCTGGTTACAATGTTCGGGCACCTCAAACGGGATATGAATGGGTTCCATCTGACGAATACCTCCAAAACACCTATGATATGCCTCTGTTTTGTTCTGCATGTGGTGGAAATCATTATTCCGATCAATGTTGGGGATCACCAAAAGCTACAAATTTCATCGAAATTACCAACGGAGGTTATTGGAACACTTACACCAACACATACGAGCAAAGCTTTCAAGACCATGATTTGAACGAGTTTCAACATAGAGAGCTTCAATTTGATGATTTTCAAAATTATTATCCAATGCAGCAGCAGACCACTGATGAACAACTTGATTTGGTATCCCTTATTGCCGAATTCATGAAGTCCACTCGATCATCATTTCGAAACATGGAGATACAACTGGAAGAGATGACGCTCAAATTAAAATCTGAGTCTCTTGAAAATATTCCAGACGAAATCGGCAATGGTTACATCAAAGAAAATTCGGGTGAAGCCTGCGGTGAGAAAAATCTTCCATGTCCAGAAAATAGTGTCGATATGAGAGAAATAGAAATTACGAAGACACTTGAGCATGATGAATCTGAGAAGGCAATCGAGCTAAACCACGAAGATGCCTCAAAACAAGAGAAGAAGGAGATGGATGTAATGATTGAAGATATTGTAGTTGTGGACCCTGTCGTTGATCTAAATGTAGATTTGAAGGCATCAATAGAGGTTGATGAGAAGACGAATGTGTTTGAAGTGGAGGTTATACGCGGATGTGAGGTTTTTGTGTACCGATTTGAGGGAGCGGGTGATGAAGATCCCATCTTAGCTTCGTACCGATTGATTACAACCAAGAAAGACTACAAGCTAAGGTGGACCCTGATATATTGCAATGCTATCCATGCCTTGGTTGCAATTGAAGTGATAGAGCTCATGGATGCATGCGCAATCTACAAGGCTTTGGATTGGACATAACAGTTTTAAGAAGCAAAGTCTGGCTGAAGACTTAAAACTTAGCGCTTCTCGGGAGGCAACCCAAGCATTTATCGATTTTCGTATTTTTATTTATTTTTATTTTTCTTAGGATTTTAGCATGCGCAAACTAATAATTTAATTTGGTTTTAATTTTTAGGTCGAAAATCAAACACTAAGGGATCGGATGTTAAATGTGGATTAAACGAACATCAAAGAGTGCATCCCGAAGAAGGACCTTCCGACTAATCAGGTGTATTCTACCCTTGAACTTTGTTCTAATTGCATTGAGGACAATGTAAATTTTAAGTTTGGGGGTGGAAAATTACTTGTTTTTATGTGCTTTAATTTTTTAGTTTGCATGCCTTAGGATATTTTTTTTTCGTTTATTTATTGTTTTCTTAAAAAAAAAAAAAATTGCTTGAGTCGAATGCATCGATGAGTTATAATTATGAGAGATGATCATTGTTTGATGATGAGATTGCTTGTTTTGTGTGATAATGATTAGATATTTGTTTAGCTTTCGATTCAACGGAACTTAGAAACGAATTATTGCTATGAATCACACTTTGTGCATTGTTTTGGTTGAATGTTTTGTATTTTAAATTTGGAGTTAATTTGTGTTAGATCATGCTATGTTCGGTTTTAGACCTCACCTTAGGAAATTTATGATACGAAGTATTGAGTAGTGAGTGATTTGGGATATGATTTGGGCCTTCTTTGATCCGTTTGAGCCTTTCAAGCCGACCTTTTTATCGAAATTTTCCTTAAAACCTTGATTTGAGCCTCGGAGAAAATGTGTTCTTTCTTTTATCCAATGTGTATAAGGTAGAATAGATGGAGATTCTTGAAAAATTACCCCTTGGAGTTCGCTTGAAAATTTTTATAAGTTCCTTCTTCTTCTTCCCCGAAAAAAAAAAAAAAAAAGAGAGAGAGAGAGAGAGAGAAAAAAAAAGAAAAAAAAAGAAGAAGAAAAATGTATATGTGTCTATATATATATAAAAAAAAAAAGAAAAAAAAAAGAAGAGACTAGATGGGAGAAGTAAGGACTAGTTGTTGAATTGTTTTGAAAGCTCGATCCATTGTCTTAAGAGCAAAAGTGGAGACTTTTGAACTCTTAAGAATCGAGTTTATTAAAGTCCTTAGATGTGACTTCATTGTTTCAAACGCTCATATTTCAAATTTCGGTGTAATCACCTCAATTCAAGAAGAATAGCCACATATACCCATATTTTCTACCTAGAACCAAATAGCCTACAATTGAAAGCCAAAAGGCCCCAATGATCCCAATAGCTTAATGTTCGATATTAGTAGAGTAGAATAATTTGGTGAGTATTTGGAGTCAAACATATGCATGTAAGCATAAATTTTTTCTATCTTTAATTTACAAATATTGGAAGCTTGAAGCAATTGCATGATTTGTGGTTTTTGGCTACGATAAGTGACTAAGTGCTTTTGAATTTTGAGCTTGCGAATGCCTATGAATTTTCATTATAATTACAAGTTCTCAAAACGTGAGGTTGGTCATTAATCTATGTGATAAGATGCGGTAGTTGAGTTATTTGCTTACGATTACATATTGCTTGAGGACAAGCAAAAGTTCAAGTTTGGGGTGTGTTGAGTGTAGATTTTACACTCAATACGTTTACTTTACGTGGATCTTTTATTTAGATTTAATTATATTTGTGCTTTAATTGATTGATTTTGTGTTTTATAGGTGAAAAACGAGAATTAGGTGTACATGAAGGAAAAAAGATCAAAAAAGAAAGGAAAAAGTTGCAAATAAGGAAACAAATCAAATTGGAAGAAGGAATCTCGCCACGGCTTTGACAGTGTCCACCATTTCGAGCATATCTCTCTCATACAAACTCCGAATTAGGTGATTTTGGCGGCATTCGAAAGCTAATTTCAAGGGCTACAATTCTTATTTACACAACATTCCAAAATTCGGCCTCCAACATGGCACAAATCGACGAACAAATCCTGATGGGGGAAAGTGGCGGAAATTGCAATTAGGTTTCCACTACTTCGTTATCAAGAAAAGACTATAAAAGCAACAAGTCTCTACACCATAAGCACGAAATTTTACACCACAAACCGCGAAGAACGAAGATCAACGAAGACTCAAGCATAGTTTTTCTTATTTCTTTTATTTATTCTATTTTGTTTATCATAAGAATTACGAGTAGTTAAGTTTTTAATCTAGGATTTTGTTGGAACCCTATGTGGGGATGGTGAACCCGTTTTCTTGAGATTATGCAATTATGATTTTATGATTATTTCTTCTACTTGTTATGATTGTTAGTGCATGAACCTGATCAATTTATGTGCTTTATCTGTGATTATTGGGATTGACTCGACAGAGCTATTTTGATAATTAGACGGTAAGTATAAGAACCTTTGAGTAGTTTTCACCGGATGAGTGTGTCAATTGCATGTGGTGTCGTAGACATACAGATATCACCTTAGGTAGCCATTTACGAGACTTGTTAGTTAATGCTTTATTCATAATTTGTTTGCATAGACATATATATTTTTGCGAGCATTCGTTTGTTAGAAACGAGCCGAGAAAGAGAGTGGACTTAAGTTGTTGGGCCTAGCCCAACTTAAGGCCTGTAAGGGTTTTCACAAGGAGCATATAAATAGGATTTATATGTCTTGTGAAAGACACACAAACAAAAAAATGACACAACACAAGCTTGAAACCCTAGCCTCTCTCCCTCCATCGCAGCCGAAACCCTACCTCCACCACCAGCCGCCGCGCCGCTGCCAGTCGCCGCCGCATCGTCATCTTCCTTTTCCCTTCGTTCTTCTTCGTTGTACTTAGCCTACCACGTATCTAGTGCTGCAAGGATAGTGGATTGAGTATACGAGGTGAAACATAAGAGGAGGAAGATTAGTATGCCGCCAACGCCGCCACCAGGGTCATCCCCACGCGCCGCCACAAGCCGGTGATGCGAGAAGGCAATTCTGAAAAACTGCTCTCGAATTTTCTCCGCAGTCCGGCGAGAAAATTCGTCATAAATCAACTGGTAATCGGATGAACGTGAAATTTTGACAGAAGCTTCACGACTCATAAATCTACAATCTTTTTGAGGGAATTGTCCATCCAGTAAATAACCCTGGAGATATTGAAGTCGGAGCAGGGCTATAATTTCAAATCAGCTAACAGGTTGGATCAGTAGGAGTGGGAAGAGCAGCTAGCCATCTTCTCGAGTCTTCGTTCGATTAACGCTTCAAGGGTAAAAAATTGTTTTGCCTAATTAATATACATGTATTAATTAATTTATATTAATTGAGATTAATGTATGTTAATTTATTATTGAATCACATGAATCTATATGTTCGATTATGTGTGTATGTGAATCGTTAGTTGAGCATGTTTGTTATTTGTTTTAATTTCGCTAACATACTATGATGACTTAATTTATGTTATTTAAATTAATTATATATGCGAGCATGTTTGTCGGTGATTGGAAGCGAAAAGGTACGCAATTAATTGTAATTATTGTGCACGTGTTTGTTTATACAAATTAGTTTATATATATAAAAATTTTTTATTTTTTTTTTCCGCTGCGTACACGTGCCTGATCCCCAACAATCTCCATATCCCTTTTTCTTCTCCTTGTGAAATTACGAGGGAGCCCCTACTAATTGTAAAAATTACCAATATATCTTTTATAAATTGTTATTCTCTCTCTCTCTCTCTCTCTCTCTCTCTCTCTCTCTCTCTCTCTCTCTCTCTCTCTCTCTCTCTCTCTCTCTCTCTCTCTCTATTTCCATTACAACAAAACCCTCGTCAAAAGCATAAAACAAAAAAAATCGTTGCTCTTCTCTTATGTGTAAAAGACACTTCGTCTTCTTCACCATAATCCCAATTCAAGCAAAAAAATCTTGTTTTTGAGTTTTTTAGTTAATTTATGTAATGTATTTTATTTATGGTAGGAACACGACGATCGTCTGAAGACATTAGGGCAAGTCTCCTTCGATGTGTACGGCTTGGGAGGTATTTATTAGTCCTCGTTGTTAAAAATAGCTTATAACTTGTTAGATTTGTGGTTCTTCGTCTATCTAGTTTCGGTATGATTTATTTTCTTAGATTTGTAATCTTTTAGTTTATGGTAAGAGGGGAAACGCCATTGTAAGGATTCTAAAGAACCGAACACCCAGATAAGGTTTGCTGAGGTTAATTTATTTTTATAAAATTTATTTGTTGTTGTTTGTCTTTTAGTTTAGTTTTTTAACTTTACCTTTGCTAATGTGAAATTTGTGTTATAAATGCACTCGATTCTTTCAATTATTTTAGTTAGTCCTTTCTTTATATTAGCCTGCTAATGTTTGGTGAAGCCGTGTTCAATGTCTGATTTCTTATTTGGTATGTTGGTTTTGCATTCGGTTAACAGTCGTATAGCATTTTTTATGTACGTTATTTTAGTTATATATTGAAATGTCAGGTTATTGTTTGTGTTACACATGTTCTGAAAAACATGTACAATATGTTTAGGGTTTATTTTACATACCCCCTAAGAGGCAAATTAACTAGTGATAAACCTAATGCAAAATCTTCCTTTAACATACCCCCTGGAGTTAGAAAAGTACATTACTAACCCTACAGGACAAATACACTCGACAATAAATAAAAAATTCGACAAAATCAAATCCCCATATAACCGCGCATTTTCCCAAAAATCTAAATTACGTGCAACATATCAGCAGAGAAGATTGTCGTCTCCAACCTACCTCCGCCTGTGGAAACCGCCGACCACAAACACCACCGTGTTTCACCTCCGACAGACAACAAATCTACTCGTTTCTACACCGCCGTATTAAAGCTCCTCCCGGAAAACCAGAACAATGGTGAAAAAGGCAAAATCTATGAAGAAAACAGGTACTTTTTACAAAAACTCTGTAAATGGGTATTGGCACCGTTTCTCGATTTTTTTTTTTTTTTCCGTTTCTCTGTTCATACAGATCTATGAGACGCATGCAGTCCTATGTAGTCACTGATTGTTATATGTAGTTTTGTAATCTAACCCAAAGATCTGTTGCGATAACCCAGGGAAATCAAAACGAGCGGCGGTAGAAGAGTTGCAAAACCTAGACGCAGGTATTTGTTATGTTCTACATCATCTATTTCAGTTTCCCCGCAAATCTATACATTTTCCATAGATGTGCATAGTTGTATTAACGGTTAGCCAAAGATTGGCGCAGCTCTGAAGCAACAACATACGTATTTATCTGGAATGCTCTGTAGTTACACGTAGTTATATTGTGTATTATACCAACCATTATCCTACAATACATGGTTGTTTTTGTTGTACAGATGAAGAAACACTGCTAGCGCGCTAGGCACTAGACAAAGGGGAGTACAGTTTGCAATACCGTTCAACGCTACATAAAACGGTTAAATTCTTCTCAAATTTCCATCTCCGACCAGAGCATTACGATTGCCTCCGATGTACACCTTTCTACAATCTTGTCCTCCCTTTTGCCAAACACAAAATAAGCGAGGCTTCGGTTACCGTAACGCAAACCGGTGTTCGGAAAATTCTTACGATTTACGATGCTATAGCACAGTCGTTTGTAATTGGTGGCAAGAATCTAACTATCGAACCAGAAGAATGTGAATTGATTTTTGGTATAAAGTATGGGCCGGTACGAATGCATTTTGACATATCCCAATGGCCAAATGACGGCCTCGTGCATAGGAGATTCCATAATCATAGTCAAGTGACATTTTCGGATGTCAAAACTCAACTGATGGCATCATTAGCGGGGAGGGATCAAGAGGAACCGAGGACGTGATCAAGTTGATAGTACTCCACCTAATGAGCAGCTGCTTCTTCAACTCATCCCAAGCATCGTTGCTTGGTGGATGTTCAAGTATTCTGATAGCATAGCGAACATGGGAAGGTACAACTGGGCACGAGGGATTACAAAATTTTTATTAGATCATGTGAGATCATCCCCCGCTCATAAGGTGACGGGTTGCACGCCATTAATGCTAGTAATTATTCTGCCTACGACATATTACAAATCATAGTTATATGTAGATATAAGTAGTTATGTATAGTTATGTTCATGCCTTCCTAAAATCCTTCGCACCACCTTCAAACACTTGCCCAACATCTTTAATAAGATTTGCCCAACTAGCAGTCATTAGCTGCGGGGGGCCTGATGTCACCTAACTACACGGATTAACACTGCAAACACCTCGATCGAAATCCGGTTCATACGTATTAGGTAACATCGGAGCCAACCCAACTAACACCCGACTATCATCCACTCACTGTTTTATAACTACATCAATCTGACTAATTGACAATTCCCGCATAGAAGACAACATGAACAAAACATCATCGTCGTCACCCAACACACCCTCACCGACACCGGGTATATTGTACGACATAACCACGTTGATACGCTGCAATACATTAAACTTAGTGCTCACAAATCCAATTAAATCTTCAAAATTAAAATCCTCAGCACAATTTTTAACCCCAAAAACACCATCAAATTTCAGAATGAGAGTCACACATGACGACACATTGAGACGGAACTCTGAAATAATTGAAAACAATTGTCAACCTAACTATGTAAAACTACTCAGTGGAATACATGAGACTGCAACAGCATAAACGCGAACACACTGCATGAACTCCTTCACACCACCTCAAACACAAAAACCAACAAAAGCCTATAAAACTAGTACTAAACTATAACTTGTCTTACAAATGTATCTTACATATGGATACACATTGCCAACGAACTCTACATACGCGAAATCTGATAAACATTACTACATGTAACTACCAAATGAAAACACAAAAACACAGAATACATCAACACAAGATCACTCCACAAACACAGTTAAAGACCAAAAAAAAAAAAAAACACAAGATCTACAAAATTATAAACAATTTACATAATACATAATATTCTTCGACAATTAATTCTGATGTGATATAATTAAAAAAAAATCTTACAGAGATGACGTCAGCGTATTCGAAAATGAATGATACAGAGATCCACAAATTACACCGAATACGAAAATCGAAAGGTTTGGAACAAAACGAATATCTCACGAAATCCCGAAGAAAAATCAGTTTCCCTGATACAACGCACGTTTTCCGCATTCACAGGGAATTAAAACGCTGGGATCACGTATACATGGCAACATTCACGTTTAGGAAAAGGGCTATTAAGGGCAGTTTAGGTACTTCATGTATGCCCAGAGGGGTCTGTCAAATTATTTTCGAAATTAGGGAGGTTAGTCATAGAGTGGAATCCGCATGGTAGTTAGTTAGATATAATTTGGAAATTAGGGGGTCTCTAAAATAATCCCATATGTTTATTTGTTAATATGTTTCAATTATGCAATTCATATTCAAATGAAAAAAAAAAAAAAAATTGTGTGTCTAATTTTGGACATATTATATATATTTATGTGCAGGTAACTGATATGATGATACATACATAGATGTGTGCAAGACAAATTATGTTTGTTGTTGAAAATGTATACTGGTACGCATTGGAGTCAAATTTTTGAAATAGGTTAAATATCTAGTTGTGTTTATTGTATTTGTCCATATATATTTCATCTGCTTAATGGTAGTGCGAAGTGAATTTTTTTCGGGGGTAATGTTCTATTATTAGAAGAATTGAGTTCTTTTTTTTTTTTTTCTTTTTTTGCCATTTTGTTACTACAAAATCACAGTGTATTTGTGCATGAATTATTGTGGTTGTTCCAAATGACATCATTATTTTCGCAGGATTGTTGGGATTTCCAATTTATTTTCTTAACTTAAAGATTTGTGTGGAACTTTGATGATTGTGAGAAGCAAACTCAGTTTATATGTACATACTCAATTGAAATACATATATCATATATGTATTTGGTTAAACAGGTCGATAAAACCACAAATTGATTTGCTAATAACCCGATTAGTTATTTGTTTAACGGTAGTTTAGTTTGGTGGTTTAAGTATTGCATTTACTTAATAGTTTATGGGTTTGATGTACATGTTTGTAGGAGACAAAACTACAAAGGTGTTTTGAGGTGATTTAATTTTTGGTTTACGAAGAATGTCGATGGGCGATTAAAGAGAAACAAGCCATGCGATTAACTTCCGCGAGCTTAGAGGCTTAAATCTTAAATATTCTTTGCAAATAGATGGGCATTCATGATTGGGATTCCGAATCCCGTCCCGTCCCGATCGGGATTTGGCTATTTGGGAGTAGAAATTTTGGGATTTTGGGATTATGGGATTCATATGAAAAATGGGACGGAATTCGAGAATGAGTCAAATCCCGTTCGGTATAATTTAATCCCGAATTTGTAATATACTTAAATAAATAAATAATTTACTCTTCTAGAAATATATATATATATATATATATATATATATATATATATATATATATATATATATATATATATATATATATATATATATATATATATATATATATATATATATATATATATATATATATCATAAGAAATAAAATTAGGGCAGCCCCACTCCCTTCTCACAGACGCTCAACCCAAGAGTTTGAAGTCCCACCCCAATTGCCATCACCAGTTCACCACCGGCAGCCGCTTCTCTTCGCCGACCGCTCACAAGTCACCCAATTTACCATCACCACTTAGTCCACCACCAGTTGACCACCCAGCCGCCACTCTTCGCCGCCCTCTGCTCTTTGCCGCTTCTCTTCGCCGTCCACCGCTCTTTGCCGCTTCTCTTCGTCAGCCGCTCACAAGTTGGCATCTCACCTTCAACATCATCATTAATAGGTTCATTTCTCAAAAGAGTAGTTTTTTAATTAATTGAAACAAACAGTAACCCAATAAAATAAATAAATGAAGACATAAAGTTTGATTAAATAATTAATCTATTTTGATTCCCCAATCCATCGTTGCTGAATTTTTTGTTGGGTATTTTAATTTTTAATTAAATCTAAAATTGAATTGGAGTTAAGATATTTGGTCCATTTAGAGTTTAATTTGTTAGTTTTGCAACTGATTTGCATTTTGCATCCATAGAGTTTGATGTGGTGTTTTATGTTTGACCTGTGCAAACATATTTTATGTTTCCGTTAATGGTGAATGAATTTATTATTGCTTCAAAAATATTACAGGTTTCCATCTATTTTTATTTTTGAGAATGCAAAAAAAAAACTCTATTTTTTAGGCAATATTGGGGATTTCCCCGTCCCAATCCCGAATTCTCGAAATATTTAGGGATCCCGATACACTGGTATTAAAAAATTTGGGACGGAATTGGAATTTAAAATTCCTGTCCCGAATCCCAAAATCCCGATACCGAATATCCCTAAGTACAGAAATCCCATCCCGAACTCACCCCTAATGAGGATGATGATGATAAAGTCTGTGATAATGTGACGTGAACGAACAAACGGACCAAAAAAAATATGACAACCCCGGATTACTGCGTCTGTTTGAAATATCTTCAATGTCAATTTCCAAATATTATTGTCGATAATGTCAACAATGGCAACGCCAACGCCAATGCTAGCGGCACGTCCGATGTTGATGATGAAGACAAAAGTAGTGATGTTCGAGAGATGATTCGATATCCAATGAATTGTTGCATATGCTTGTAGACTTGTTAGTGTTTAAGACTTGTACGTCATCTTGAAAATGCTAGGTGACATCTTTTGGTCAGGGTTTCATGATTTTTTTTTTCATAATTTAATTGTTAAGACGATATATTTATGACAATTATTATTGTGTGAGTATATGAATACGTCAAAACTTAAAATGGGAGGCTCGAATTTTGCAAAATGAGGTATTCAATTTTTTTGTTCAAAAAATGATAAATGGTTGGGTTGTTAAAAAAAATTAAGAAGAGAATGGTGGTGGTGGTGATAGGTGAATTTAAGGGTATCATAGACATTTCACCTGTAATCCCATCTAATCAAGTGAACAAAATAAAAGATTGTTAATTATTTGACTATTAATATCTAAGTCATCCCACAAATAAAAACAGGTGATTAGTGTTACTCAGAATCATATCAATCCCAATATTAATTGTCCCATCCCACTTTATCTGCCTAAACCATCCAACCAAAAAGACCCTCAATGAAAATTAATACCACACAAATATAAAAGATATCAGATTTCTTTCTTTAATACCACACACAGAAAACCTTCACACACCACTCCTTTTTCACAAACACCCTCTTCTTCTTCTTCTTCTTCTTCTTCTTCTTCTTCTTTACAAACCCTCCAAAAAATATCAAAACTCAAAGAAATCAAAACCTCGCAAAATATACAAAATAGAGTCAAAAGACAACATGGTAGTTTACATGGAAGGAGAACCCATTAAAGTATGTAACCATATTTCTAAGCTTGAAAGTCGATTTTGAATTTTTTTTAAACCCGCCGATAGTTTTCGACATATACATGTCATTTTTTTGTCAATTTTCGACACCAACTTGTCGACAAATGTTTAAGAAAATAAAGTGAATTTCGACACATACATGTCAAAATTTCTCAAAATTTTGACATGTATATGTCGAGATTCACTTTTTTTTTACATTTTTCGACAAGTTGGTGTTGAAAATTGACAACATTGACATGTATGTGCCGAAATCTATCGACCGATTTCTACGAAAAACTTCAAAATCGACATCCAAACTCTAAAAGGACATGGATACATACTTTAACGGATTTCTCGTTCTCTGTAAACTACACCATTTTGTTGTCTTGTAACTCCATTTTGTAATTTGTTTGATGTTTTGAATTTTTTGGATTTCGAGTGTTTGGAAGGTGTGTTGTGAAGAGGGGTAGGGGGGGGGGGGGGGGGGGGGGGGGGGGGGGGGGGGGGTGTTGGGGGCGAGGAGGGGTTTGTGAAGATGGAGAGGGGTGTGAGAGGTTTTATGTGTTTTGTATTGAAAAAAGGAAATGAGATTTTTAATGTTTGTGTGATATTGATTTTTATTAAGAGTACTTGTGTCATTACCTATTTAGTATCCATTTATTATCTAATTTTATTTTAGAGGTGTTGAAGTTAGAAAAAAAACATGTATTTGTATTAACTACTCCCATTCTCCAACAATATCACCTATATTTTACCATTTTATTATATTTTATTATTGTTTAGTTATTTGAATATAATATAATAGATACTTGGATTTAATTGTCACCACTTTTTGAAGAGGGAGGCGGGGCTTTACTATATTATTTTAATATTTATGATATAGCATTTGTGAACATGTAAGGGCATCTCCAAGGTTAAGAGTTAAAATTGGAGATGCTATATCTATAATAGCTACTCAATAGTGTTATAGCACCTCAATTTTTACTATCCTACTCCAACCATATCATTTAAAATTTTAGCATTTTATTATATTTTATTAATTTTAAATTATTTTTTGAATTGATATTTGTAAATTATATTTGTTATGTTTTATATATATATATATATATATATATATATATATATATATATATATATATATATATATATATATATATATATATATATATATATATATATATATATATATATATATAATTATTATTTAAAATAAATAGTTATTAATTTATTAATAAAAATATATTTTATAAATTTAATAATGAATCAAACATTGATAATTTATAAAAAAAAAAAGAAAAAATCAAACCTCGTATGTCAAAATTAGATTTACGGCACATGTCTTTTATAAATAAACAATTTAATATAATTTAAAAAAAAAAAGAAAAAAAAACATTGAATATAATTACCTAAATAAACAAATTAATAAATGAAATTTATAGAATCAAAAGGAAAAAAAATCAAGGGTAAATTACACACACCCCCCTGAGGTAAGCTTAAATAACTGTAAGGTCCCTGTGGTATCGATAATTACAGTTAGCCCCCTGAAACGTAGTCAGAAACTCTAATGGGATAATGAATTAGATACGTTATTCCGATAGGGTTCTAACGGACTATTGGTTTCAGAAAGTGGTGGAGACAACAAAGAGCTATGGGTGATTTAAGAAATGTTCGGGAATGTTCGGGGAGCCATGTCACCCCATAGCTCTTTGTTGTCTTCACCACTTTCTGAAACCAATAGTCCGTTAGAACCCTATCGGAATAACGTATCCAATTCATTATCCCATTAGAGTTTCTGACTACGTTTCAGGGGGCTAACTGTAATTATCGATACCACAGGGACCTTACAGTTATTTAAGCTTACCTCAGGGGGGTGTGTGTAATTTACCCAAAAATCAAATACACAAAATGTCAGACGTGGGCTTTGGTCAGGATAGTACTTTTATGTATTATTTTAATATTATCTTCATTTAGCTTTCATGTACAGTAGATGGTATATTTAGCTGGTGAAGGATTGATTTTACCTGCCAAGCAATAATTTAGCTTCTCCGTTGGAGCATGTTTTTTTGCTTACAAATGCTATATGGATGAATTTTTAGCTGATACCATCCCAAAACATGGATGGTTGGAGATGCTCTAAGGGCATTTTCAACCATTGGGTTTTGGAGCTGCTATAGGCTAAAAAATCAGAAATTTAGCATTTGTGAACCAAAATATCATCTCCAACAGGGATACTGAAATTTTGTTGGCTAGGTAAAACCAATCACCCAAGAGCTATATATACCAAGGTAAAACCAATCACCCAAGAGCTATATATACCATCTACTGTACATACATGCTAAATGAAAAAAAATATTAAGGCTCTGGTTGGATCATGGATTTTGAAATGTGGAAAATGAAAATGCAAAGGAAAAGGAAATAAAGGATTTTTGAAATTCCAATTGTGTTTGGTTCTTAGGAAAAGTGGTGATGAAAATGACTTTGTGGAAAATTATTTTCCTTAATTTTATTTGATTTTGAGGAAAAAAAATGAAAATAACAATGAATTATTAAATGTATTAATTTTATTTTCTGTTAATAAAGACTAAAAAAAAGAAGAAAAAAAATTGTTTGTTAAAAAAATGTTAATATGTATACATGTTAATAATTTATTGTTATGATGTGTGTGAGAGAGAAGAGGAAGAGAGAATAAAAGAAACATAAAAGAGAGGAGGAAAGACGAAAAAGAGGGAAGGAAGAGAGAGAGAGAGAGAGAGAGAGAGAGAAGAGAGGAGAATTACATGGCATATTCATCATTTGTTTTGAGGAAAATGCATTTTCCTAGTTTTAGTGTAATTTTTTTCCACTTTTTCCTCTTGATTATATTACCTAGCACTTTACCTTGCAACCAAACATGAAAATCAATTTACCTAATAATTTTATCTTTTTACTCATCATTTTCCTTGAACCAATCAGACCCTAAAATATTACATAAACAATAATAAATGGAATTTTGTTTTTCATTGATGAAGTCTCATTTATCCAGGTTAATTAACTTGGCGCCATTTTCATCTCTTGCCACACATATTCATATTTTCGTTTTTTTCCTTCATATTGTCTGCTCTGTTTTTCGTGATTTTGTGGTCGGTTTTGGAAAAAAAAGAGGAACGGTGGAGAGAAATATGTAGAAAACTTTAGGCTCTGATTGGTTCATGGATTTCAAAATAAGGAAAATGAAAATGCAAAGGAAAAGGAAATCAATGACTTTTGAAATCCCAATTGTGTTTGGTTCATAAGAAAAATAGTGATGAAAATAATTTTGAGGAAAATCATTTTCCTTAGATTCGTTTTGTTTTTTAGGGAAAATAATGGAGAAAAATACCAAGTAAAATGAAAATAAAAATGAATTGTTATTAAAAAACCTAAGGCTTTTTTTGGATCATTTTTATTTCAAAATAAATTCTAACCCAAAAAGAGATATTTTTTTTTTTAAATAAATTCTAACCCAAAAAAGGTGTCATGTAACAAATAAAGCAAAATGTAAAATAAGATAGATATTTTATTTGTGTAAAATAGATGAGAGATATATATTTTTCTTTCCTTATTAATGTATTTGAATTATTAAAAAGGAAAAGAAAAAAAAGGAGAGAGAGAGAGACATAAGAGAGAGAAGAGAAGGGGTGAGTGAGGAGAGATAAAAAGAGATGAGAGAAGAAGAAGAATAGGCAAAGGTAGATGGAATGACACATTTTCCTTGTTTTAGTGTATTTTTTTCCCCACATTTTCCAAGAAATTGTTTTACATTGTATTTTACTTATCAACCAAACAAGAAAACTACTTTACATCACATTTTCACTATTTTACCTACTGTTTTCCTTGAACCAATCAGACTCTTAGGGTTAATTTAATGAAAGCCACGTGTTACCCAACTATATATATCCCAAGAAAATCTATTATTGAATCACAAGGAGTTGTGAGCCGACGACTAGCATATACTTGAACCATTGAGGGTCACACTTCTCGTGTATTAGAGATCCTTGAATACAAAGACTTAAGATCAAGTTGTTGATCTTTGCATAATTGGAGGTCAACGTGATTGGATCCAAAGTTCGTAATTGTGGATTACGGATTGGAATAAATAGAGAGAGATATATGCAGAAATGTAGTGAACTTTCTATGTCCGGAAAGTTTCCTAATTTAGTAGGTGCATTGAATAGGAAGTTTCCAATTTTGGAAATCGGAACATTTCAAGTGCCGCTCGCAGTGACGAGAATGTTATGCTCGTCACGAATATGTAACCATTACACTTTTCCAAGTAATCGTTTAATAGAAACGACACATTAAAGAGAGGGCCTAACAACTTAATGAATCGGGTACAACTTAAGCCCACTAAAGACTTTGAAACCCTAGTATATAGGAGGGCTTAAGAGAATTATAAATTATATTTCAACTCCAAGGAACCCTAGCCGTCCACCCCTCTCCATGGCTTCTTCTTTGCCTCCGCGCCGCTACCACTGCTGAAAATTGTTTTCGGCTAGCTTATCTTTCTCCTCTCGTTGTACTCTGACTTTTTTGTATCTAGTGCTACCGAAATAGTTGGATCAAATCATACGATTTGAAACATAATTTGGATATTCGAAGACGACGAGGAAATCGTTCATGCAAAAGAATGTTCAAAAGAAGTCCAAATTTGCTTTATGATTTTTCTGTGCAGTCCCGCAAGAAAATTCAGAATAAATCAACCGTCTATCGGATGAGCATGAATGTTTGACGGAATATTCCGAAGTCAGGAAGCTAGAATCCCACAGAAGAAATTGGCAAGCAGATCAACATTCACGGAGATGTTGGAGTCGGAACATGTCTGCAAATTCCATGCGAAAAAATAGTTTCGGTTAAAGACTCCCTCCCGGAGTCTCACGCTTTTAATGTAAGATTTGAGAACCCGTAGATTTAATCATTTAATTTGATTATTTGAATGTTAATATATTATCTCATTCGAAATCAATTCTGTTTGATGCGACAACGGTGGAAAACATGTAGTGATGTTGATAGGAATGTCCACATCAGATACCATGAAGGGCGAGCTCTTCGCTTAAAGCACTAACACTAGCCGCGAGCCCTACAAGGAGTTCGCCTCCTACAAATAAACAATTCGGAAGAGTCATGTCAGACCCACCACCTTATCCATTAAACAGGTATAAATAGTAGTCATGGGACTCTAAAATATAGGTTATATTCTCAATACGCTACCTTAATAATACATTGATTTCTCCCATTTAGATTCTGACTAACTTGTCGTCAGAGTGCTAACACCAGAAAACCACCCCCGGCACTCTTTTTTTTAAGGTCACTTAGGGTGGCTCATGGGCTTGTGTTTGGGCTTCTTCTTGGATTTCTTCATATATATTTATCATATTCTTTCTTAATTCTCGTATCGGCTATATCGGTCACAACATCATGTATTCTAAATACAGCTATTACCCTCTGAAAATATGATAAACCAAGCACTCCGATTGCGTCACACCTTTGTATGAAGAAGAGACCATATGATTCAAACACCATTTAAAATTCAACAGAAAAAGAGGAAGCGCATCCAAAATCTTCTTCTAAAATAAACATCATAGTATGTAGGATTATCATACAAATAATTCTCATAATATCTGTTATTACCTCAAACTCTATTACAATCAATTATCCCTACCTTGAGACCAAATCATGATAATATCGATTTTGCCTTTTCTCATTTTATGTTGCTTCTATAAGCATTTTTAGATTATCATGTAAATCATAATTAGACAAGAAAGTGCTTAGAAAGTTGCGATGCAAGGTGAAATGATGAAACAAAAGGTTAAAAATAGAGGATAGATGTTAAGGTATAGAGTAATTCTTGAAGTGTTGAGAACTTCTTACTATAAAACCCCTTTAAATAGATATATGATGATGAAGATAAAATAATGTAGATAAGAAATTCCATCACAAATTGACATCCACTCATAACTTAAAATGTGTACATAAAAACCTTATAAAAAAGATAAGATGTGTGACATGGCATAAAATTATTTATTTTTAATTTCATTTAAATTTATTTTTCTCCGAATCCTAAGAAAAAAAATTTCATTTTACTTTAATTTTTAAATGGATTAGTTAATTTTTTTTAAAAAAAGAGATGTCACTTGATGTTTTACATTAGGGATGTCAACGGATCGGTTCTGGGCTGTGTTTGCCTAAACCCGAGAACCGACCCCTGAAAGGTTTTAGACCCCAAACCCGCCCCAACCCGTATAAATCTAAACCGAGATCCGCCCCACTTGAAACCCGGATTTAACGGGTCTAACCCACTAGACGCGCCAGATGCGTTAAGTTTGATGGTGCAACACTACTTCTTCCTTAAGATTCCATTTGTTAAGTTTGAGAGAAATTAATAAATAATTCTCGATCCCATACAGTGCACACAAATATATAGATATTCAATAAATAATAAAAAATCACAATTAATTAAAAAATATTCAATAAAAAGTACATTAGTACAATAAATAAATAAATAAAATTTGGAATTAATATTTACTTCATTTTCTTAAAATATCCAAACCCTTGCTAGCAATATATTGTATACATATTACACTTACAATTTGAAAATTTTGAGTAAACGATGGCGGTGATGTTGTAGATGTGGGTCTGTGGCTAGATTGAGGATAAGAGAATAATATAGTAGAAGGCAAATGGGCAGAAGAAGCCTGGAACTCTGGATGGAAGGAACAAACGTATGTTCGAGGGGAAAGTTCCAGACCCGGGGGCCACATATTCTTCATGAATAAAATTTAGAATGACCTTCAGACGGCCACAACCGAAGTATTACTTCCAATATTAGGAGAATTAGGAAGAAGTTCGTTGGCAGCATCCAGAGGCAGACTTGCTGAAGCTGAATTTTGACTCTTCTGTCAATTCCGTCGATGGAGTGTGCGGTCTTGCAGTGATAGCTCGTTCGGAGTTTGGCGAGTGTGTTGGTTGGCGTACAAAATGTATTACACAACATCTTGACGCAGCCGAGGCTGAAGCTAAAACAGCTTTAATGGCGATTGCACTGGCTCGAGATAATAATTGGCAGAAGATTGTTTTTGAAGGGGACCCAAGTGTTGACATCGCCGCTGTTGGAGAATCAAATTGCAACGCGGACTACGGCACGATTGTTAGCGATATTATCCGGATATGTTCTAAGCTAATGGTGTTCAGATCTCAGCATATTGCACGGGAAGGCAAAAAGGTGGCACACGAGATAGCAAGATTACTGAAAAAGGAAATTTATGACATCTTAGTATTACCTGATAGAATCCGCTCTATTATTTATGCCGAATTAGCTTTATAAATGAAGTTTTTCGACTCTCTCGAAAAAAAGTTCAATTTAAACGACAAAATTGAGGTTTCTATTCGTTTTGATGTTTTGCTATATGTATTTATGATAATCCCCCATCTATAAACTTTTTTTTTCCATATTTATTAATTTAACTTTATGTTTTTGATGTAATATGGCTGTATATTTTTCTTATCTTAGTTAAGGTAGAAGTCTGACGAAATGATACATTAAATCTCAAGGATTGCCCATGAAATTGGACTCAATTTATATAAAGACGTTACCTCCACAAATATAATTAATACAATGGATAGTTTAGCATTACCACTTAATTGCCTAATGATAATTACATCTAATGGGTAATATGATATTTTAAACCCTAAAAGACACAATTTTTTTTTATATATAAGATAGATATAAAATATAAATTTGTTACTATAATTTCTGGCTGATATTAAAGATAATGAAATCATCCAAAATTTTCAAATTTTTGGATGATTTAAATTTAAAATTTATTGATTCAGGATAGTGATATGTATAAGCCAAAATTTTAAAAATTTAAGCTACTTTAAATGATATATATGAACCAGATATTCTTTTAAATTATTAAATGATATTTCCATAAAATTATATTAAGTAAAATGACAATTTTAGTGGGAAAAAATACGAAGATTTGTGAACAAAAAATCTAGATACTTTAATTAATAATATTTATTAAACATGAAAGAAAATGATAAAAATAATTAAATAAATAAATCTCAATTATAACTATCAAATGAGTGGGAAACATTTCCTATAGTTTACCATGAACAATCTTACTTTTATTAATAAAATATTAAACTTGATTATATTAAATAAAATATAAGTAAAATTAATTAATTAAATAAAGGACAGTTAAACTATCAAATGAGCGGGAAAAACTTCATAGGGCTTACCAAGACCAACCTAACTTTTATCAAATGATCGGTTATTGGTCGATTCTTATAAAACCTGTTACCCGACCCAGAACCGTTCGGGTCCAATTTTTCAAACCTATTACCCGCCCCAAACCCATTTAGATACCCAAACCCGCCCCGAGCGATTCGGTTCCAGGTCCAAAACTGGAACATTGATGTCAAAAAATTTATAAGTGGCCTCAAAACTCTGCTGATATCAAATGGGTGTTTGACGTCCCCATTTTATGTCCAACTATTAGAGTTGCACTCATATACGTGCTGCTTGGTGTACGTAACTTGGGCACATGCCCCGGCCAGCCCCGGCAAGTAGAAGTTGAGCCAAGTTTGGGAACCCGAGGGATCAAGCCGTATAGCATTAGTATTAGTCTTATGGTTTTAATTGTAAACACAGTGGCTATTTTTAAATTTGTTTGATACTATTTTGACCATATTAGCGTACTCTCCCTCCATTTGGCGGTAGTTTTTATTAGTTGTATTTCTATCGAGTTTCAGTAACCGATGGTAGAATCAATTTTATTAGTCAATGTATTTTGTAATTTCGTGAACCCGAGAAACCAATTTTACCCCTCTAATGATATGTGTTTTCAGGACTTATATCATTGCTTGTCTAGTATTGTTTCCGTCACGTTAAAGATGCAATTTGAAAATGCTAGAGGAGAAAAATTAAAAAGTTGGTACCAAGTGAAGAAAAAGAAGTATTTTGACAAAAAACTTTATACTATTTTTCGATATAAAGTGTTTATAGCGAGATGGGTGCATATATTCTGAACGCAGCCAAATGCATTATTGCTTTATAAGCATTCAATAAAGAAAAATAAAGTTTAATAGTTGGATCGTTTTTTTTTTTTTTTTAGATTTTAAGCCAACATAGCGTACAAGATCTCATTCCAGATATCCGGAACCCCACTGAGACACCAATGAGTGCAATCATTAGTCTTTTGACCTTTAAATCGGCCATAAATCGAAGGGTGTCCATCTATTCTCAGTTGTGAAAGCCTTGTAATATTCAACAAATTGACATGTTTACTCATTCCTTTCAACACTTTTTCGAGCACCTGCTCTGCTGGATGAGGGCTTCCTGGACTTGTCAGTGGCTTTGTTTGTCCCTCACAACCTTTTTCACTCGACCCTGGCCCACTGCATTGAATTACATCCAAAAGTATACAAATTAAGCATACGTACGTATATTCATAGCAATTGTGTACGTACACAGGTATTGTGAATTTTACATACGATTGAAACATAAATTTGCACTATATGCAAATATCAATCATATAACGACTCAAACCGTGGGTACATAAATATTTATAATTATACACGTGCACCTATGTGTGTATGTCGTTATGTATAAATATAAGGGCACATGTGTAAATTTACCCAGCATGATCCGGAGAAACACCCTGGAAGAAGACTTGAGTTTTGGAAGAATCGAGATTAGAATCGATCCATTTAGCCCATGTATTCAGTGCTTTCTCGTATGCAGTCATACGGTCTAAGTCTTTAACTGTGGTGTTACCATACACAACCCAATCCCATCTGGAAAATCAAAAAATATACATAAGACGTAAGTGAATTGGGGGAAAACGAGGCCGGAAACAAAGAAAAGAATTAATACTTACGGTTGTTTCCTGCCGGAGTGAAGCCACCAATGCCAAGAGTCAAAAATAACAACATCCATTCCTCCCCAAATTTTGCTTGCGCTGATTGAATCCAACTTCAACACTCTTCCTCGAGGCTCACTCACTATGTCCACGAGGAATGCGTTTCGGAAGAACAATAGCGATACATCGTACTCCTACACATATATTGCATCAAATTATATTTAACTTACGATCAAATTACATTTTATATCATTTTAAAACTCGATAAAATTCCAAAAAAAAAAAAAAATATTAAGTAAATTCAATTATTTACGAGTGTGTTTGAATTGAAGGGTTTTGGTTTTAGAAGAGAATTGTGAAATAATTTTTAAAATACTCCGAATTGAGATCGAATTTGATGTCGACTACAATAACTAAGAATTTGAAATTTATTGTGAAATGAATCAATTATAACAATCTTAATGAATTTTACATATTTGAAATTGATGAATCATTTTCTTAAATCTTGTCGTCCAAATGTAGTAACTCATTTAAAAATTGAAATGAGTAAATAAATAAATGAAATCTCACTTGGAATGTAAAATTAAAAGTAATAAATAAATAAAATCTCACCGGAAAAGTAAAATTCGAAAGACCGTCTTTGGTGTACGAAATGTGCTTAGCTTGGGGCACTGCTACGTTAAGCAAGCATGTGAGAGATTGCCACTGATTCAAACTCAGTGAATCTCCCACAAACATTAGCCGCTTACCCTTTAATTTTCTCATGAAATCAACACCATTAAATCTACAACAAAATAACACATTAATTATATTAATTAGTTTCTAATATATAAAAGAATTTGTAAATTATATCAATTTCGTATTTTCATCAAATTGAAAAGGAATTATTATTATTATTATTATTATTATTATTATTATTATTATTATTATTATTATTATTATTATTATTATTATTATTATTATTATTATTATTATTATTATTATTATTATTATTATTATTATTATTATTATTATTATTATTATTATTATTATTATTATTATTATTATTATTATTATTATTATTATTATTATTATTTTGCAAGCCAACGGCTTTTTTTTCTCTGCAGCAACAACCATAGAAAAAAAAAAGAAAAAAAAAAAGGAAAAGAAAAATACTATAAAGAAGCCCATTTTGCAATGAAAAATTATATCCTATAAAATGTGATGGTAATTAAAAATATATACCTCGGCAACTTGCATCCAGTGGGCTGCCATTTATACTTCATGAAGTCTTTGTCCGGCCGACCATTCCTCTCGCAGTTAAACTGATCTTCGAAAAACGGACACTGCGACGAGTGATAGAGAGGATAAGAATCATCCCAAACCCAATTTCCTTCGAATAAATCACACCCTCCGGCCTTTTGCACTATTTCTCCGTCCACATTCCTAGAAAGTGAAACAAAAACAACAAATAACAATGCAGATATAAAACACATAGCACCCCCCATGAGTGTAAATATATGTATATATAATTTGGAGGTCGATGAACTTCCTTTCTATTTGTTCAATATATTTATAGAGGGAGGAGTTGACGTAGTAGTAGAGGGTGTGAATATTTGGAAAATAGGATTTATGGAAAATGATTGAGAAAATAGAATTTGGTGTAAATAATTAATGTGTTCAATTCTGAATATGAAAACCAAATTTAGTTACAATAATATTCTGTTGTTTGAGAATATGAATGTATTTATTGAGTTACAGTAATATATTTTGTTATTTGACTAACGAGTGCCATAATTTTGATAAATTTGATTAAGATCACGTGTATATATAATTTAGTCAAAATTCAATTCTTCTCGTAATTGGGTCATGGGTCATAGTAATATATGAAATTGTTATAATCAAGTTGAAATATACATATAACATAATACATATACCCCATTTGCTATTCAAAAATTCAACCCATTTATAAATAATTTAGCTAATGGGGTTAATCCCATGTGCTTAAAGGTAGAAGCCCATTTATGTCTTTAATCAAGATTTGAATTATGATTCTACCAATTAAACTTAAAAATAAATCCAAGAACCAGTATTTTTAATGTATGTTATTATCTTCCCTTAATTCTTGAGCCTATTCACTAACTTGAGCATTGGAGGGGTTTCACATTCCGCAATAGCTACTACTCGTAAATGATACTACACATCAACACAAATAAAACTTTATAATTATTTTTCACAAAAAAAGAAAATTGTTATAGTTTGAGAACCTTAATTTATTTTGATGCGTCAATTTCTCATGTACGTAAGCTCGTCATGTAATAAATGTTAAGCAGTCACCGATAATTTTCACTTAAGATAATAGGATCGGGATTAACGAGTGAGATATTGAACACTGTACGCTAATAGTGGAAGTAAAAACAAAATAAAAGGCCGTACAACCAACATTTTCCCAAGATAAAAAAATAACACAATAGTTGTAAATAATCGTGTGTTAATATCCAAGTAAACAATAGGAGCCCTTGAACGACACTAAACATCTCGCCGGGCATCGATCAGCAACTCACTCATGGGTATTGAGTGGCTCGACAACATGGTTTGGCATAGAGCTTGGCATGTTGGGCGAGTAGCTCTTGACTGCGTGGGCGAGTAGGGCGAGTTAGGGGATTGGACGGAACACGGCAGACTCGGTGCGAAGTCCAGCAGGAGGAGGCAACATGCAACGCTCGACAGGCCCGTGCACAACATTTGGCAGCTCGCCTCGCAGTGGCATGACAGTGGGCCCGTCATCGCTCGGTGGTTAAATGGTCGAAATTCCGAATGTCGTTTCGGACACGGCCAACAAGTAATACAAATATCTAGCCTCTAGAGTAGGAGATTAAATATCTAAAACATGAAAAAAGAAAAAAAAATGAGAGCTCAAAGTTTGAGAGGAAGGGTACTTTTAAACCTAAACTCATCAAATGAGGGGTACACATAGGAGTGGGGTTGTCTGTGGGTTGGATTGATTGATTTTACCGATCATTAAACCAACCCAATCCAACTAACCGACTTTAGTAAATATTGAAAATTATTATTGACCCAACTTAGATTGTTTTAGTGTTGGTTGATATCCAACCTTGGGCCTAGGGATGGGTTAATGGGTTCGTTGATGCGTCATCCATTATACAAAATCAATTTTTTTGACCAAAATTATTTTCTTACAATTAAACATTACTACTAGAATTCACTCTTTAATGACGCCTTAATGACACCTTATATGACATGGTTTAAAAGTTGTCTCAATAAGTATTCTATTATGACACTTTAAACTAAAAGTATCGGTGATTTTCGCGTTTCTATTTTTATCATTTTCTTGTAATTAAGAAAAAATATATTTTATGATGCTTTCAAATAAATTGTCATAATATAGCGTAACTGTTGACATGCATTAATAAAGCGTGTTAATATCCTTTTATTTATCAACACAAAAAGGGGAGAAACCAAAATACAAGATTTGCTGCAACCAGACCAATTCAGAAAGTGGTGGAGACAACAAAGAGCTATGGGTGATTTAAGAAATGTTCGGGAATGTTCGGGGAGCCATGTCACCCCATAGCTCTTTGTTGTCTTCACCACTTTCTGAAACCAATAGTCCGTTAGAACCCTATCGGAATAACGTATCCAATTCATTATCCCATTAGAGTTTCTGACTACGTTTCAGGGGGCTAACTGTAATTATCGATACCACAGGGACCTTACAGTTATTTAAGCTTACCTCAGGGGGGTGTGTGTAATTTACCCAAAAATCAAATACACAAAATGTCAGACGTGGGCTTTGGTCAGGATAGTACTTTTATGTATTATTTTAATATTATCTTCATTTAGCTTTCATGTACAGTAGATGGTATATTTAGCTGGTGAAGGATTGATTTTACCTGCCAAGCAATAATTTAGCTTCTCCGTTGGAGCATGTTTTTTTGCTTACAAATGCTATATGGATGAATTTTTAGCTGATACCATCCCAAAACATGGATGGTTGGAGATGCTCTAAGGGCATTTTCAACCATTGGGTTTTGGAGCTGCTATATGCTAAAAAATCAGAAATTTAGCATTTGTGAACCAAAATATCATCTCCAACAGGGATACTGAAATTTTGTTGGCTAGGTAAAACCAATCACCCAAGAGCTATATATACCAAGGTAAAACCAATCACCCAAGAGCTATATATACCATCTACTGTACATACATGCTAAATGAAAAAAAATATTAAGGCTCTGGTTGGATCATGGATTTTGAAATGTGGAAAATGAAAATGCAAAGGAAAAGGAAATAAAGGATTTTTGAAATTCCAATTGTGTTTGGTTCTTAGGAAAAGTGGTGATGAAAATGACTTTGTGGAAAATTATTTTCCTTAATTTTATTTGATTTTGAGGAAAAAAAATGAAAATAACAATGAATTATTAAATGTATTAATTTTATTTTCTGTTAATAAAGACTAAAAAAAAGAAGAAAAAAAATTGTTTGTTAAAAAAATGTTAATATGTATACATGTTAATAATTTATTGTTATGATGTGTGTGAGAGAGAAGAGGAAGAGAGAATAAAAGAAACATAAAAGAGAGGAGGAAAGACGAAAAAGAGGGAAGGAAGAGAGAGAGAGAGAGAGAGAGAGAGAGAAGAGAGGAGAATTACATGGCATATTCATCATTTGTTTTGAGGAAAATGCATTTTCCTAGTTTTAGTGTAATTTTTTTCCACTTTTTCCTCTTGATTATATTACCTAGCACTTTACCTTGCAACCAAACATGAAAATCAATTTACCTAATAATTTTATCTTTTTACTCATCATTTTCCTTGAACCAATCAGACCCTAAAATATTACATAAACAATAATAAATGGAATTTTGTTTTTCATTGATGAAGTCTCATTTATCCAGGTTAATTAACTTGGCGCCATTTTCATCTCTTGCCACACATATTCATATTTTCGTTTTTTTCCTTCATATTGTCTGCTCTGTTTTTCGTGATTTTGTGGTCGGTTTTGGAAAAAAAAGAGGAACGGTGGAGAGAAATATGTAGAAAACTTTAGGCTCTGATTGGTTCATGGATTTCAAAATAAGGAAAATGAAAATGCAAAGGAAAAGGAAATCAATGACTTTTGAAATCCCAATTGTGTTTGGTTCATAAGAAAAATAGTGATGAAAATAATTTTGAGGAAAATCATTTTCCTTAGATTCGTTTTGTTTTTTAGGGAAAATAATGGAGAAAAATACCAAGTAAAATGAAAATAAAAATGAATTGTTATTAAAAAACCTAAGGCTTTTTTTGGATCATTTTTATTTCAAAATAAATTCTAACCCAAAAAGAGATATTTTTTTTTTTAAATAAATTCTAACCCAAAAAAGGTGTCATGTAACAAATAAAGCAAAATGTAAAATAAGATAGATATTTTATTTGTGTAAAATAGATGAGAGATATATATTTTTCTTTCCTTATTAATGTATTTGAATTATTAAAAAGGAAAAGAAAAAAAAGGAGAGAGAGAGAGACATAAGAGAGAGAAGAGAAGGGGTGAGTGAGGAGAGATAAAAAGAGATGAGAGAAGAAGAAGAATAGGCAAAGGTAGATGGAATGACACATTTTCCTTGTTTTAGTGTATTTTTTTCCCCACATTTTCCAAGAAATTGTTTTACATTGTATTTTACTTATCAACCAAACAAGAAAACTACTTTACATCACATTTTCACTATTTTACCTACTGTTTTCCTTGAACCAATCAGACTCTTAGGGTTAATTTAATGAAAGCCACGTGTTACCCAACTATATATATCCCAAGAAAATCTATTATTGAATCACAAGGAGTTGTGAGCCGACGACTAGCATATACTTGAACCATTGAGGGTCACACTTCTCGTGTATTAGAGATCCTTGAATACAAAGACTTAAGATCAAGTTGTTGATCTTTGCATAATTGGAGGTCAACGTGATTGGATCCAAAGTTCGTAATTGTGGATTACGGATTGGAATAAATAGAGAGAGATATATGCAGAAATGTAGTGAACTTTCTATGTCCGGAAAGTTTCCTAATTTAGTAGGTGCATTGAATAGGAAGTTTCCAATTTTGGAAATCGGAACATTTCAAGTGCCGCTCGCAGTGACGAGAATGTTATGCTCGTCACGAATATGTAACCATTACACTTTTCCAAGTAATCGTTTAATAGAAACGACACATTAAAGAGAGGGCCTAACAACTTAATGAATCGGGTACAACTTAAGCCCACTAAAGACTTTGAAACCCTAGTATATAGGAGGGCTTAAGAGAATTATAAATTATATTTCAACTCCAAGGAACCCTAGCCGTCCACCCCTCTCCATGGCTTCTTCTTTGCCTCCGCGCCGCTACCACTGCTGAAAATTGTTTTCGGCTAGCTTATCTTTCTCCTCTCGTTGTACTCTGACTTTTTTGTATCTAGTGCTACCGAAATAGTTGGATCAAATCATACGATTTGAAACATAATTTGGATATTCGAAGACGACGAGGAAATCGTTCATGCAAAAGAATGTTCAAAAGAAGTCCAAATTTGCTTTATGATTTTTCTGTGCAGTCCCGCAAGAAAATTCAGAATAAATCAACCGTCTATCGGATGAGCATGAATGTTTGACGGAATATTCCGAAGTCAGGAAGCTAGAATCCCACAGAAGAAATTGGCAAGCAGATCAACATTCACGGAGATGTTGGAGTCGGAACATGTCTGCAAATTCCATGCGAAAAAATAGTTTCGGTTAAAGACTCCCTCCCGGAGTCTCACGCTTTTAATGTAAGATTTGAGAACCCGTAGATTTAATCATTTAATTTGATTATTTGAATGTTAATATATTATCTCATTCGAAATCAATTCTGTTTGATGCGACAACGGTGGAAAACATGTAGTGATGTTGATAGGAATGTCCACATCAGATACCATGAAGGGCGAGCTCTTCGCTTAAAGCACTAACACTAGCCGCAAGCCCTACAAGGAGTTCGCCTCCTACAAATAAACAATTCGGAAGAGTCATGTCAGACCCACCACCTTATCCATTAAACAGGTATAAATAGTAGTCATGGGACTCTAAAATATAGGTTATATTCTCAATACGCTACCTTAATAATACGTTGATTTCTCCCATTTAGATTCTGACTAACTTGTCATCAGAGTGCTAACACCAGAAAACCACCCCCGGCACTCTTTTTTTTAAGGTCACTTAGGGTGGCTCATGGGCTTGTGTTTGGGCTTCTTCTTGGATTTCTTCATATATATTTATCATATTCTTTCTTAATTCTCGTATCGGCTATATCGGTCACAACATCATGTATTCTAAATACAGCTATTACCCTCTGAAAATATGATAAACCAAGCACTCCGATTGCGTCACACCTTTGTATGAAGAAGAGACCATATGATTCAAACACCATTTAAAATTCAACAGAAAAAGAGGAAGCGCATCCAAAATCTTCTTCTAAAATAAACATCATAGTATGTAGGATTATCATACAAATAATTCTCATAATATCTGTTATTACCTCAAACTCTATTACAATCAATTATCCCTACCTTGAGACCAAATCATGATAATATCGATTTTGCCTTTTCTCATTTTATGTTGCTTCTATAAGCATTTTTAGATTATCATGTAAATCATAATTAGACAAGAAAGTGCTTAGAAAGTTGCGATGCAAGGTGAAATGATGAAACAAAAGGTTAAAAATAGAGGATAGATGTTAAGGTATAGAGTAATTCTTGAAGTGTTGAGAACTTCTTACTATAAAACCCCTTTAAATAGATATATGATGATGAAGATAAAATAATGTAGATAAGAAATTCCATCACAAATTGACATCCACTCATAACTTAAAATGTGTACATAAAAACCTTATAAAAAAGATAAGATGTGTGACATGGCATAAAATTATTTATTTTTAATTTCATTTAAATTTATTTTTCTCCGAATCCTAAGAAAAAAAATTTCATTTTACTTTAATTTTTAAATGGATTAGTTAATTTTTTTTAAAAAAAGAGATGTCACTTGATGTTTTACATTAGGGATGTCAACGGATCGGTTCTGGGCTGTGTTTGCCTAAACCCGAGAACCGACCCCTGAAAGGTTTTAGACCCCAAACCCGCCCCAACCCGTATAAATCTAAACCGAGATCCGCCCCACTTGAAACCCGGATTTAACGGGTCTAACCCACTAGACCCGCCAGATGCGTTAAGTTTGATGGTGCAACACTACTTCTTCCTTAAGATTCCATTTGTTAAGTTTGAGAGAAATTAATAAATAATTCTCGATCCCATACAGTGCACACAAATATATAGATATTCAATAAATAATAAAAAATCACAATTAATTAAAAAATATTCAATAAAAAGTACATTAGTACAATAAATAAATAAATAAAATTTGGAATTAATATTTACTTCATTTTCTTAAAATATCCAAACCCTTGCTAGCAATATATTGTATACATATTACACTTACAATTTGAAAATTTTGAGTAAACGATGGCGGTGATGTTGTAGATGTGGGTCTGTGGCTAGATTGAGGATAAGAGAATAATATAGTAGAAGGCAAATGGGCAGAAGAAGCCTGGAACTCTGGATGGAAGGAACAAACGTATGTTCGAGGGGAAAGTTCCAGACCCGGGGGCCACATATTCTTCATGAATAAAATTTAGAATGACCTTCAGACGGCCACAACCGAAGTATTACTTCCAATATTAGGAGAATTAGGAAGAAGTTCGTTGGCAGCATCCAGAGGCAGACTTGCTGAAGCTGAATTTTGACTCTTCTGTCAATTCCGTCGATGGAGTGTGCGGTCTTGCAGTGATAGCTCGTTCGGAGTTTGGCGAGTGTGTTGGTTGGCGTACAAAATGTATTACACAACATCTTGACGCAGCCGAGGCTGAAGCTAAAACAGCTTTAATGGCGATTGCACTGGCTCGAGATAATAATTGGCAGAAGATTGTTTTTGAAGGGGACCCAAGTGTTGACATCGCCGCTGTTGGAGAATCAAATTGCAACGCGGACTACGGCACGATTGTTAGCGATATTATCCGGATATGTTCTAAGCTAATGGTGTTCAGATCTCAGCATATTGCACGGGAAGGCAAAAAGGTGGCACACGAGATAGCAAGATTACTGAAAAAGGAAATTTATGACATCTTAGTATTACTTGATAGAATCCGCTCTATTATTTATGCCGAATTAGCTTTATAAATGAAGTTTTTCGACTCTCTCGAAAAAAAGTTCAATTTAAACGACAAAATTGAGGTTTCTATTCGTTTTGATGTTTTGCTATATGTATTTATGATAATCCCCCATCTATAAACTTTTTTTTTCCATATTTATTAATTTAACTTTATGTTTTTGATGTAATATGGCTGTATATTTTTCTTATCTTAGTTAAGGTAGAAGTCTGACGAAATGATACATTAAATCTCAAGGATTGCCCATGAAATTGGACTCAATTTATATAAAGACGTTACCTCCACAAATATAATTAATACAATGGATAGTTTAGCATTACCACTTAATTGCCTAATGATAATTACATCTAATGGGTAATATGATATTTTAAACCCTAAAAGACACAATTTTTTTTTATATATAAGATAGATATAAAATATAAATTTGTTACTATAATTTCTGGCTGATATTAAAGATAATGAAATCATCCAAAATTTTCAAATTTTTGGATGATTTAAATTTAAAATTTATTGATTCAGGATAGTGATATGTATAAGCCAAAATTTTAAAAATTTAAGCTACTTTAAATGATATATATGAACCAGATATTCTTTTAAATTATTAAATGATATTTCCATAAAATTATATTAAGTAAAATGACAATTTTAGTGGGAAAAAATACGAAGATTTGTGAACAAAAAATCTAGATACTTTAATTAATAATATTTATTAAACATGAAAGAAAATGATAAAAATAATTAAATAAATAAATCTCAATTATAACTATCAAATGAGTGGGAAACATTTCCTATAGTTTACCATGAACAATCTTACTTTTATTAATAAAATATTAAACTTGATTATATTAAATAAAATATAAGTAAAATTAATTAATTAAATAAAGGACAGTTAAACTATCAAATGAGCGGGAAAAACTTCATAGGGCTTACCAAGACCAACCTAACTTTTATCAAATGATCGGTTATTGGTCGATTCTTATAAAACCTGTTACCCGACCCAGAACCGTTCGGGTCCAATTTTTCAAACCTATTACCCGCCCCAAACCCATTTAGATACCCAAACCCGCCCCGAGCGATTCGGTTCCAGGTCCAAAACTGGAACATTGATGTCAAAAAATTTATAAGTGGCCTCAAAACTCTGCTGATATCAAATGGGTGTTTGACGTCCCCATTTTATGTCCAACTATTAGAGTTGCACTCATATACGTGCTGCTTGGTGTACGTAACTTGGGCACATGCCCCGGCCAGCCCCGGCAAGTAGAAGTTGAGCCAAGTTTGGGAACCCGAGGGATCAAGCCGTATAGCATTAGTATTAGTCTTATGGTTTTAATTGTAAACACAGTGGCTATTTTTAAATTTGTTTGATACTATTTTGACCATATTAGCGTACTCTCCCTCCATTTGGCGGTAGTTTTTATTAGTTGTATTTCTATCGAGTTTCAGTAACCGATGGTAGAATCAATTTTATTAGTCAATGTATTTTGTAATTTCGTGAACCCGAGAAACCAATTTTACCCCTCTAATGATATGTGTTTTCAGGACTTATATCATTGCTTGTCTAGTATTGTTTCCGTCACGTTAAAGATGCAATTTGAAAATGCTAGAGGAGAAAAATTAAAAAGTTGGTACCAAGTGAAGAAAAAGAAGTATTTTGACAAAAAACTTTATACTATTTTTCGATATAAAGTTTTTATAGCGAGATGGGTGCATATATTCTGAACGCAGCCAAATGCATTATTGCTTTATAAGCATTCAATAAAGAAAAATAAAGTTTAATAGTTGGATCGTTTTTTTTTTTTTTTTAGATTTTAAGCCAACATAGCGTACAAGATCTCATTCCAGATATCCGGAACCCCACTGAGACACCAATGAGTGCAATCATTAGTCTTTTGACCTTTAAATCGGCCATAAATCGAAGGGTGTCCATCTATTCTCAGTTGTGAAAGCCTTGTAATATTCAACAAATTGACATGTTTACTCATTCCTTTCAACACTTTTTCGAGCACCTGCTCTGCTGGATGAGGGCTTCCTGGACTTGTCAGTGGCTTTGTTTGTCCCTCACAACCTTTTTCACTCGACCCTGGCCCACTGCATTGAATTACATCCAAAAGTATACAAATTAAGCATACGTACGTATATTCATAGCAATTGTGTACGTACACAGGTATTGTGAATTTTACATACGATTGAAACATAAATTTGCACTATATGCAAATATCAATCATATAACGACTCAAACCGTGGGTACATAAATATTTATAATTATACACGTGCACCTATGTGTGTATGTCGTTATGTATAAATATAAGGGCACATGTGTAAATTTACCCAGCATGATCCGGAGAAACACCCTGGAAGAAGACTTGAGTTTTGGAAGAATCGAGATTAGAATCGATCCATTTAGCCCATGTATTCAGTGCTTTCTCGTATGCAGTCATACGGTCTAAGTCTTTAACTGTGGTGTTACCATACACAACCCAATCCCATCTGGAAAATCAAAAAATATACATAAGACGTAAGTGAATTGGGGGAAAACGAGGCCGGAAACAAAGAAAAGAATTAATACTTACGGTTGTTTCCTGCCGGAGTGAAGCCACCAATGCCAAGAGTCAAAAATAACAACATCCATTCCTCCCCAAATTTTGCTTGCGCTGATTGAATCCAACTTCAACACTCTTCCTCGAGGCTCACTCACTATGTCCACGAGGAATGCGTTTCGGAAGAACAATAGCGATACATCGTACTCCTACACATATATTGCATCAAATTATATTTAACTTACGATCAAATTACATTTTATATCATTTTAAAACTCGATAAAATTCCAAAAAAAAAAAAAAATATTAAGTAAATTCAATTATTTACGAGTGTGTTTGAATTGAAGGGTTTTGGTTTTAGAAGAGAATTGTGAAATAATTTTTAAAATACTCCGAATTGAGATCGAATTTGATGTCGACTACAATAACTAAGAATTTGAAATTTATTGTGAAATGAATCAATTATAACAATCTTAATGAATTTTACATATTTGAAATTGATGAATCATTTTCTTAAATCTTGTCGTCCAAATGTAGTAACTCATTTAAAAATTGAAATGAGTAAATAAATAAATGAAATCTCACTTGGAATGTAAAATTAAAAGTAATAAATAAATAAAATCTCACCGGAAAAGTAAAATTCGAAAGACCGTCTTTGGTGTACGAAATGTGCTTAGCTTGGGGCACTGCTACGTTAAGCAAGCATGTGAGAGATTGCCACTGATTCAAACTCAGTGAATCTCCCACAAACATTAGCCGCTTACCCTTTAATTTTCTCATGAAATCAACACCATTAAATCTACAACAAAATAACACATTAATTATATTAATTAGTTTCTAATATATAAAAGAATTTGTAAATTATATCAATTTCGTATTTTCATCAAATTGAAAAGGAATTATTATTATTATTATTATTATTATTATTATTATTATTATTATTATTATTATTATTATTATTATTATTATTATTATTATTATTATTATTATTATTATTATTATTATTATTATTATTATTATTATTATTATTATTATTATTATTATTTTGCAAGCCAACGGCTTTTTTTTCTCTGCAGCAACAACCATAGAAAAAAAAAAGAAAAAAAAAAAGGAAAAGAAAAATACTATAAAGAAGCCCATTTTGCAATGAAAAATTATATCCTATAAAATGTGATGGTAATTAAAAATATATACCTCGGCAACTTGCATCCAGTGGGCTGCCATTTATACTTCATGAAGTCTTTGTCCGGCCGACCATTCCTCTCGCAGTTAAACTGATCTTCGAAAAACGGACACTGCGACGAGTGATAGAGAGGATAAGAATCATCCCAAACCCAATTTCCTTCGAATAAATCACACCCTCCGGCCTTTTGCACTATTTCTCCGTCCACATTCCTAGAAAGTGAAACAAAAACAACAAATAACAATGCAGATATAAAACACATAGCACCCCCCATGAGTGTAAATATATGTATATATAATTTGGAGGTCGATGAACTTCCTTTCTATTTGTTCAATATATTTATAGAGGGAGGAGTTGACGTAGTAGTAGAGGGTGTGAATATTTGGAAAATAGGATTTATGGAAAATGATTGAGAAAATAGAATTTGGTGTAAATAATTAATGTGTTCAATTCTGAATATGAAAACCAAATTTAGTTACAATAATATTCTGTTGTTTGAGAATATGAATGTATTTATTGAGTTACAGTAATATATTTTGTTATTTGACTAACGAGTGCCATAATTTTGATAAATTTGATTAAGATCACGTGTATATATAATTTAGTCAAAATTCAATTCTTCTCGTAATTGGGTCATGGGTCATAGTAATATATGAAATTGTTATAATCAAGTTGAAATATACATATAACATAATACATATACCCCATTTGCTATTCAAAAATTCAACCCATTTATAAATAATTTAGCTAATGGGGTTAATCCCATGTGCTTAAAGGTAGAAGCCCATTTATGTCTTTAATCAAGATTTGAATTATGATTCTACCAATTAAACTTAAAAATAAATCCAAGAACCAGTATTTTTAATGTATGTTATTATCTTCCCTTAATTCTTGAGCCTATTCACTAACTTGAGCATTGGAGGGGTTTCACATTCCGCAATAGCTACTACTCGTAAATGATACTACACATCAACACAAATAAAACTTTATAATTATTTTTCACAAAAAAAGAAAATTGTTATAGTTTGAGAACCTTAATTTATTTTGATGCGTCAATTTCTCATGTACGTAAGCTCGTCATGTAATAAATGTTAAGCAGTCACCGATAATTTTCACTTAAGATAATAGGATCGGGATTAACGAGTGAGATATTGAACACTGTACGCTAATAGTGGAAGTAAAAACAAAATAAAAGGCCGTACAACCAACATTTTCCCAAGATAAAAAAATAACACAATAGTTGTAAATAATCGTGTGTTAATATCCAAGTAAACAATAGGAGCCCTTGAACGACACTAAACATCTCGCCGGGCATCGATCAGCAACTCACTCATGGGTATTGAGTGGCTCGACAACATGGTTTGGCATAGAGCTTGGCATGTTGGGCGAGTAGCTCTTGACTGCGTGGGCGAGTAGGGCGAGTTAGGGGATTGGACGGAACACGGCAGACTCGGTGCGAAGTCCAGCAGGAGGAGGCAACATGCAACGCTCGACAGGCCCGTGCACAACATTTGGCAGCTCGCCTCGCAGTGGCATGACAGTGGGCCCGTCATCGCTCGGTGGTTAAATGGTCGAAATTCCGAATGTCGTTTCGGACACGGCCAACAAGTAATACAAATATCTAGCCTCTAGAGTAGGAGATTAAATATCTAAAACATGAAAAAAGAAAAAAAAATGAGAGCTCAAAGTTTGAGAGGAAGGGTACTTTTAAACCTAAACTCATCAAATGAGGGGTACACATAGGAGTGGGGTTGTCTGTGGGTTGGATTGATTGATTTTACCGATCATTAAACCAACCCAATCCAACTAACCGACTTTAGTAAATATTGAAAATTATTATTGACCCAACTTAGATTGTTTTAGTGTTGGTTGATATCCAACCTTGGGCCTAGGGATGGGTTAATGGGTTCGTTGATGCGTCATCCATTATACAAAATCAATTTTTTTGACCAAAATTATTTTCTTACAATTAAACATTACTACTAGAATTCACTCTTTAATGACGCCTTAATGACACCTTATATGACATGGTTTAAAAGTTGTCTCAATAAGTATTCTATTATGACACTTTAAACTAAAAGTATCGGTGATTTTCGCGTTTCTATTTTTATCATTTTCTTGTAATTAAGAAAAAATATATTTTATGATGCTTTCAAATAAATTGTCATAATATAGCGTAACTGTTGACATGCATTAATAAAGCGTGTTAATATCCTTTTATTTATCAACACAAAAAGGGGAGAAACCAAAATACAAGATTTGCTGCAACCAGACCAATTCACTCGGGAGGGAGGCCATGGCGCGATATTCGGCTTCAGCGGAGGATCTGGAAACGGTGGCTTGCTTCTTGGCTTTCTAGGAGATGAGGGAGTCACCAAGAAAGACACAGAAGCCAGTTGTTGATCGGCACGTATCTTCGCAGCAGCCCCAATCAGCATCAGAGAAGGATTTAAGTGTGATTGGCGAGCCGATGGGGTAAAAAAAACCTTGACCTGGATGACCTTTGAGGTGGTGCAAAATATGGTGAACAACCTTGAGGTGTGGTTCACGTGGCTTAGAGACATACTGGCTTAATTTGTGAACGGCGTAGGTGATATCGGGACTTGTTGTCGTAAGATATAAAAGCTTGCCAATAAGTCTGCGGAAGAGAGAAATGTCTTGTAAAATCTCTCCATCTTCGGAATTGAACTTTTGGTTGGCATCCATAGCAAGATCTACTGGCTTGGCTGCAAGAGTACCACTTTCTTCTAATAATTGAAGTGTGTATTTTCTCTGTGAAATGAATAAGCTTGTAGCTGATCGTGCTATTTCAATTTCTAAGAAATATTTGAAGTCTCCCATATCTCTTAGCTTGAAGAGAGAGCTGAGCTGTGATTTGGTCTTGGAAATTTCATCCAAAGATGGGCCTGCAAGGATAATATCATCAACATAAACAACCAAAGCTATAAAAGAATTATCTTTACCTCTGGTAAACAAGGAATAATCAGCTTCGGATTGTGTGAAACCGAGCTGGGAAACTGCCTCAGTGAGCTTAGAGTTCCATTGCCTTGAGGCTTGTTTTAAGACATAAAGGGATTTGGTTAGCTTGCATACTACATTATGACCAGCACTGGATTTGTAACCAAGTGGAAGACTCATATAAACCTCTTCAAAGAGGTCCCCATTTAGGAAGGCGTTGTTGACGTCTAGTTGGTGCAAAACCCATCATTTGGAAGCGGACACGGCAAGTAGAGTTTTGACTGTTACCAGCTTGGCAACTGGACTAAAAGTATCCATATAATATATGCCCTCTTGTTGTGTGTAACCTTTAGAAACTAAACGAGCCTTGTATCTTTCAATGTTCCCATCTGCTTTCCTTTTAACCTTATAAACCCATTTGCAACCAATAGGAACTTTACCTTGAGGGAAGGGAAGGACAATCCAAGTATTATTGTGCTCTAGGGCTATGATTTCCTCTTCCATAGCCTTTCTCCACTCAGGGAGCTTGACAGCCTCATGGTAAAACTTGGGTTCAGGTTCTAAGGAGATGTTCATCACAAAAGACTTGTAAGAGTTGGATAAAGAAGAATAGGATAGAACATCGGAAAGAGGATATTTGATGTGTTCATTGACAGAATTACAGTGATAAGAATTTAGATAGGCAAGCTTTTTGATGGCTCTTGTAGATTTCCTTGAGGGTATTGGCAGCATAACACTAGATGATGAATCTGCTAAGACATCGTGAACATCACGGTGATTTCTAGTGAATTGAATAATCTGTGAAGCTTGTTTAGCCAAAACATCAAAATTAGGTAATACCAGTTCAGGAAAAGGATCAATAAGATCAAGAGATGATGTATGTAAAATGTCAGTAGCAAATGGAAAGACATGTTCATGGAAAATAACATTTCGAGAGAGAAAAATCTCTTTACTATTTATGTCATAGAGTTTGTAACCCTTAACACCTGATGGATAATCCAAAAACACACATATTCTGGCCCTTGGTTCAAACTTGGACCTACCAGCTGGCAAAGATGAAGCAAAGACTAAACAGCCAAATACTTTGAGGTAAGAATAATCAACAGGGGAATTATAAAGCCTTTCAAATGGAGTAGAATTATGAAGCAGTTTGGAAGAAGTTATGTTGATTAAATAAGCAGTTGTAACCACACAATCAGTCCAGAACTGAATAGGAACTTTGGACTGAAAATAAAGGGATCTCGCAACATGTAAAAGATGCTGGTGTTTTCTCTCCACAGCGGAATTTTGTTGTGGAGTCTGAACACAAGAGTATTGATGCAAAATGCCTAACTTAGCAAAAAGGTCAGTGAAGGCAAGCTTAGGTGCATTATCTGACCGAAAAGTTTTAATAGTGGTGCCAAATTGATTAGTAACCATGTGAATAAAAGAATGAGTAACTTGAGAAATGTCAGATTTAGTTTGAAGAAGACAAATCCAAGTATATCTAGAATATTCATCCACTATCGTAGCAAAATATTTATGCCCAGAGTGAGAAGGAATTTTAAAAGGACCCCAGATATCACAATGGACTAGATCAAAGCATTTTGTACAAAAAAGATCTATGAGAATTAAAAGATAACCTTCTTTGTTTAGCTAATGGGCAAATGTAACATATTGAATCTGAAAAAATTGGATTTATTGATAGAAAGTTGAGGATGTGATACAGATAAAGCTTGAGTAGAGGGATGGCCTAATCTGCTATGCCAAAGCTCACTAAAAGCTGAAACTGAACAAGTGGGAAAAGAATCTATCTTAGGATAAGTGTTGTTTAAAACATATAAACCTTGTGTTTTATCACCCTTGCCAATCATCTTCTGCAACTTGTCCTGAATCACAAAATCTTGATCATAAAAGAGTATTGTGGAACTTGTGCCTGAAAGCAAAGCACTCACAGAGACCAAGTTGAACTTGAAACGAGGAATATGAAACACATTGTACAGAAAAATGTCAGGACTAAACTTGATATGACCAATATGGTTAACTGGAAAGGAAGTATGACTTGGCAAAAGAACATATGCATTATGAATGGCATGTAAAGAATCAAACATAGATCTGTCATTACATATATGCTTGGATGCTCCAGAGTCCAAAATCCAACTAGAGGAGGACAGTTCAGGGGGCAAAACACAACTAAGGATAAGATTACATATATTACTTGATACACAACAAGTGATGTTGTTGTTAGTGTGATCATCCAAAGACTGTGTGTGGGAAGAAGAACCACCTTGGAGATGATGAGAGAACGATGAGAAACACTGAAGCTCTGCAACAAGTTATCCATAGAAGAAGATGGATCACCAATGGTGTGATCAAGATCGGATGCATGATTGATAGAGGTACCATTTCCAGTGGGAGGATTGAATTTTCTTGACTTGAAACCAGGAGGAAACCCATGAATCTTATAGCAGTTTTCCACCGTATGACCATAAGCATTGCAGTGAGTACAGAACGGACGCCCTTTGCCTTTATTGAATTGAGAAGAGAACTGTTGTCCATAAGGCTTCTTGGATTGTTCAGACTTGGCAAGCATGGTGAGATGATCTGTATGGGCAGACATGATGGAATGTTGCCTCTCTTCTTGCACCATGAGAGCAAAAACACGATTGATAGGTGGCAGGGGGTCAACGAGTAAAATCTGACTACGAGCTTGATGGAATGAATCATTAAGTCCTATTAAGAAATGCATCACATATTCCATATTGGAATATTCATGCAATTGTTGAAGAGCACCACACGTGCAAATATTCGAAGGATGAAACGTAGAAATCTCATCCCAGATGGCTTTCAATCTGGTATAATAGACATTGACAGATTGTGTTCCTTGCGTTAGACTCATCAATCCGCTTCAATTGAAACAAACGCGGTCCATTGCTTTGTCTGAATCGTGAGCGCAGATCGTCCCAAATTTCTTGGGCAGAGTTTGAATAGAGCACGCTGGCTTGAATTTTTTTCGACAAAGAATTTAAAATCCAGGAAAATACCATATTCTGATTGCGGATCCATGAATTGAGAAGAATCGCATCATGAGCATCAAGTTTGATGATTGTGCCATCGAGAAACCCTAATTTATTATTCTCTGTGAAAGAGATAGTGATTAAGCGGCTCCAGGAGGTGTAGTTATCTCCGGTGAGCAATTGGGATACCAGGATCAATCCGGGACCGTCAGACGAATGAAGATAGTAAGGAGTCGACGGATCGTCGATGAGTGAACGAGACTGAACAGGATTGGGCGGATTCGCCATTGATGCAGACCAAAGAAATCACAAACGAAACGAAAATGGAAAAGAACACGATGTGAACAAAGGATTGAATGCGGAAATGTAATTCTTAATCTGATACCATGTTATAATATGTAAACCTCCATGGAATTGAATTCAATATTATAAAGTATGTTCTACAGAGTGAGAGAGAAGATACATTGGGGAAGACGACTAATTGTTAACTCTGTTATATGCCTATATTCTCCACTAACTATTCATATTTATAGTAAAGTAATATAAGCGTGTTTACATATGATTAAGTATAAAACGTGTTTTCTAATAAAACGTAATATTTATTAATATAGCTAATAATATTACTGTCAACCACATCAATATTATTATTTTTTTGGTTGTTTTTTTGTTTTGTTTGAGTTATTCACGGAGTAACGTAATAATATTACTGTCTATTATTTTAATATTACTGTAAACACAATAATATTACTCTGGTTGACGGTAATATTACTGTTGTTATAGTAATATTACTATCACTCACAGTAATATTAATTATTTTGGGCTTTTATTATGTTTACCTTTGTTGAATGGTCAACATATTAATATTACTATATTACACAATAATAATGAGTTTTGTTGTGTTAACATCACTACGCTAGAGATTAATGTAGCAATATTAATGTGTTAAACTGTAGTATAGTTAATTTTATTGTGTTTAATACTAATATAGTTAATATTCCTGCCAATCATAGCAATATTATTGTTTAAACGGGGGGCAAAAAGATGTTAAAAAAACAGTCAACGCCGGAAACCGGGCGTCCACGCGATGACGGACCAAATTGTCCATAAAATGTGTTTTGGGTCAAATTTAATAATTTGTGAAATTTGGGGTCAAATTGAGGTTAGATTAAATTGAAGGATGAAATTGGAGCTTATTAAAGTATGAGGGGCTACTTTAGTCTTTTACAAACTTCTGGATCTTGTGTGGACTTTTTTGTAAAAGAGTTTATTGTCTGGACTTCTTTATGAATAAGTACTCATTGATGAGCTTATTTGTAAAGTACCCATATTACTATTAGTTATGTATTGATTTCTGAGAATATCGATATGAATGTATTCGATTAATTGGTCCAATAACAATTAGATGTTATTCATTACATATGTACTCAACGCAAGAAAATATTTTTCATTAAATTTTAAAATATTTTATTTATCAGCACATATTTTTAGTTGTATAATTTAATTATTCTTTTAGTTATTCTGTTAGTTATTCTTTTAAATAAAAAATAAAATTTTAATTCATTGAGATTTAAAATACAAATTAAATTGACCTTGAGTGGGTATGTGTTACAAATGATACTTTAGGAAGGTAAGTGTTACAGATGATACACTTACAGATGGTACACTTTAGGGTGTAAAGTGTAAACTGTATTTAACCCTATTTTTAACACAAAAGATCTCTTTTTATTTTTATTTTTTATATATTGGGTAATTTTATTACCGTTTATCTATATACACCAATACGGATGTATGTGTGTATATGAATGATAGAAATACATCCAATATATTTTACCCGGTGTAGCATTGTATAAACCCACAAAAATCTCTTATGATGCATATTTTCTAGCACGCATATAACCACCTAAATGGAAAGTTTATACATGGTAATTTGCTACAAAATTGAATCTTTTTTTCTTTTTTCCAATAAAAATAAGATATTTTTTGGCGGTTGATGGGTACCGAATGCAATCAATTTTATGGTGTTGTTTGCAAAAAGCTTATTTAAAAACATAAGTTAGAGATTGTGAGTTAAGTTGATATTAAGTGTTTAATTCTAAAAGTTTGGGGTATTAGCAAAAAATCTGAAAAATAAATTAAAATAGAAAAAACAAGTGCATAGGTGCTTTTAAAATTATGGGAAAATTGGCTAGACACCCCTTATTCTGGACTTATATAGGTAGAGATCTTAGTTGTTAGATGAATATAGGCATAGGTCATTCGTCACAAAAAATTAATATAAATAAGATAAAACAATTAGTATATGGACATAAACACCATCAATTAATAAGAAAACAAATCTCATATATCACTCCATCTCTCTCCAATCTTACGTATCTTTTTTCTTCTACAATCACTCATTTTTCTCTTCCTCTCCATCTCGTGTCTCTCGCTTTTTTCTTCTGATTTTTTTTCTTTTCGATTAACACCTTTTCAATTTTTTTTTTCCGATCAACTTTTTCTTTCTCTTTACCCTTTCTCGATTACATTTGTTCGATTTGTTTCCCTTTGGAATTCGCATTCTTTTGGGATTATGTTGTAGGGAAGAAAAAAAAGATGGGAGCTTTACATTATTAGATGATTTTTCGGTGAAAGAGTTAAAAGCGGACAACAAACATAAATCGCTCCTTGCTTGCACAAAGTGAGTTTTTTTTTCTCGTTTTGTATTTATCTATAGTGAGTTTATAATGTATGTTTGTATTTCTAATTGATTTTGGTTCAATAAATAGATAAAGACAAAAAAATGAAACAACAAAATCAAATTACAGCATTAAATATAAACTGCAAATTGCAACCGATAACATTAGATTTTGTTGCAAACTGCAAATTGCAATTTTTGCATTAATAGAATATTTTTATAATTTTATTGTTGTTTTTTGCATTTTTCTGATATGTATGATATTTTTGTTTTGTATTTTTCTTTTTATTATTTGCATTTAGATATTGCATATCATATTTTCATTTTATTGTTTGTAATTATATGATGCTGATTTTTTTATTTGTTCGGTTTGCTATTTGCATTTGGCGAATTCATAGGTAGTTTGTTTTTTTTGAATTCAATAATGCAAGTTTTGATTAGTAGTTTGCTATTTGCATTTTACAGAGTCATAAGCGGACACGGCATAGCTGCGGCAGTGGCGCGGGGTTTGTAGCGGTGGTGCGTTTTTTTCAACCTGAGTTTGTACAGTAAATACCGTATTTTTTATTTTACGAATTAATTTTATTTTAGATAATATTTGGAAGAGATATTCTTGGGAAAAATTGATTTGGTGGAGATATTTTTGGGGATTTGATTTGATTAAGGGTATTTATGATATAATAAATATAATTAATTTATTAAAATATGAATATTTTGACTTGGATCTATTCACATAAATTATAGAGGGACCTATAGAAAATTGCCCCTAAAATTATAGCTTAAAATAGCTTATTTTAAGAGATGCAAAAGCTAAAGTCAGTTCTACAAACACCTAAAAATAGGTTATGGGAGAAAAAAAACTCATAATCTATTTGTAAAAGTTTTTGCAAACACCAACTATGTCAATGTCAAATTGAGGCAAGGGAAGAAAAAGTAATGTGGATTAGCAATTTAGAACCATGAAAATAACGTTGACACTAAAAATTGACCAGTATATTTAATTAATTTGAGAATTGAAATTTATCTATATCTTATCTTGTATATAAAAGAAAAAGACAATAGAGCAACTTAAGAAACCCTAAATGACATATTTGTAAAAGAAAAATATTTTGTATATATATTATAATTGTTATTATTACTTTTATCTTCTATTTTCCAGTGTATTTTCTCTAATTCTTCTTTGCTTCATTTATTTAATGATCAATTTCATATTATGACACGTAAGTTTATATTTTTTTCGGAATGAGTTTGTATTATGAAATTTGTATAAATATTAATGTTGTTATGATATAATTAATAAATTTTATTAAATTATTAAACTAATCATTATTTTTACTTTTGAAATATTATCTCGTGCATCGCACGGGGTAAAAATGCTATTATATATAATATAAAAAGATGATTTATAGCCTCAATGAATAATGAAGAAGTATTTGATGTAATTACTAAAAACTACGGTATCATTTGATAAGATAGTGCAATTTCACCCGGGTTCGTACATTTTTCTTCTAGGTCAAGCTCGTTAAGCATTATTAGTCTAGTGTAGCTTACATACACTGTACAATTTGCGAACTATTATATGAGGGCAGAGTTTACCCGGTGAACTTCGAATGACTACAAGTGCTCTTATCAATCAATAAAAAATATTGTATATTTGTATATATATATATATATATATATATATATATATATATATATATATATATATGGGTCTTTAGCAATAAACCTCTTGGATGAATAATAAATAGTGATATGTCCAACCCTTAAATCTTCCTTTGTGATAACCCCTATAAATTTTAATTCCAATATTATCCTTCAGAAACTATAAAATCTCCTAGCCAATAATTCCTTCCCCCTTCCTTAATAATGCCAATATAATAGGGATATTTCCCCACTCAATATCCCAGCTCCGTGTGTGTGTATATATATATATGTATATATATATATATATATATATATATATATATATATATATATATATATATATATATATATATATATATATATATATATATATATATATATATATATATATATGTATATATATGTATATTTTTATACACACATATATATATTTATTTTTTTAATAATTTATATAAATTATTTTTAAACGAAAAATTGAATTTTACTATGCCGGATATGAGTATAGTTGAATATGACTATATGTGACTATATCAACTCTAGTCATATTCTTTCTTTATATTGTTGTTTTTTTCATTTTCAACTTAATAATTTCGATTATATAGTATAGTACAGTCATTTTTACCAAATTATATATAAAAAAAAAAAATAACGAAAACTGCACGAAAACAGTCCAATCAACATCCATAAAAAAAATACAATTTGAATCTTATTATTACATATCAACTTGATTGAGAAGATAGTACATATTCGAATATGACTACAATCACATTCAACAATAGTCATAGTCGAATATGACTATAGTCATGTTACTGTTAATTTTTTATGGGAGATAGTTTTTCGGAATGCTCGAGAATGTCCTTGTTAATTCCTCTTGAAGACCGTACGGCAAATTCCATCAAAATTGCAGCTACAAGAAGCAAATCTATATAAACCAAAATCAAAGTCATAAAACAAAAGGCAATGAGAAAAAAAAAATGCAGATGCTAAACATTCATTCACATAAACATATTATTACATACAAAAAAAAAAGAAAAAAAATCATTTCCTTAAGAATTTTCAACATTCTTGATGTTGCTCAAATTCTTTTTGTAAAGATTAAGGTAAAAAAATTGAGATACCTGCTAAATTCATAATTGCATTCGACAATGCGAAAACCGACGAAACACTTTTCCCTCCACCCGATATCCTCTCCTTGAAGCAACTTTGCAAAATTTTCCTTCATTAATTCCATATCTACATTATCGCTACCAAAACAAACGAAACACAATCGAAAAAGCCGTTTACGACCAGAATTCAAAAAAAAAAGAAAAAAATAACGAAACAACGAAAATAATTATAAACAAACTTGCCTGAATGCCTATATTTTGCAAGAGGGCTGGGAGTACTTGAATTATTATTTGCAAAATCCATTCTTTAGTTGATACAGCCTCGTTTTCAATTTCTTGATGTCATCCAATCATTTTTCGCGTACTATTATATCCCATTTCCGTTCGAAACGTCCCAGCCCCAATTAAATCACCAGATTAATTACCTCTTCCTCCACCACCGGGGCTCAACCACCATTTATCTAACCTTGTTACTATCCAATCATTCAGACAAAACACCAATTATTAGAGATTACAATTCGAAAGAAAATCTGAAATTCATAGAAGTAGAGAAACACCAATTTTTTAGATTTGTATAGTGTGGTAAGTCATGTTTACCAAATTATATAAAACAACCAAGATTTCGTATTGTTTACGAAAACAATCCAATCAACATCCACACAAAAACACATAATTTTCAACCAGAAGATAGAACATATTCGAATATGACTACAGTCATATTCAACAGTAGTCATATTCGAACATGACTATAGTCATGTTTAATTTGAAACTCTATGTTCAGATCTGGAGAAAAATAAATAAATAAATAAATAAAATGTATCTCTTTTCCCTTTCAATTTCAATTGAAACTTGAAATCAAACTCATTTGCAGAAAATAAAAGCAAAAATAGAAGAAATTAAACACATGACCAATAGCCACCATTTATTCCGAAGTTTCCTCATCGGATATGAAATAATGCTCAAACTGCATATTTTCAACAAAAAAAATGACTAATTAACAACAATTGGAATATCAAAATCAAACACAAATGACCCCAACAAATTTTAAATTGAAAATCTCTAAAAGTGAAGACTAAAAAATGAAAAACAAATCTCACCAAATTGTGATACTTTCACAATTTATATCCGGAGCTAGGGGGCACCAAATTCAATCGTCTCCGTACAGTATATAAAAATATATGCTCCGAATACTCTATCCAAATTTCGGCCACATCCAACGGTTCAATTGCACGAAAAATGCGTCCAATCTAGCTGCTTTGAATTATTCAGTAACAAAAACCCGCAGCGAGTTTTAAGATCCGATCTATATATAGAGAAGTCCGATTCCGATCTCCACCGTTCATAAGTTATATTTATGTGTTATGAATTCTGTGTAAAAATATCAACCCGATCCGACAGTTAGATCTTCCAATCTGGCCTCTGCACGAAAACTGTTGCATCTCAAAAACTTGATTTGAATGTTGATTTGATCTAGATTAATTTTAGGGAAAATTTGACAAAACCCTCTCATTATACAAGTGTCATTACAATGAGCCCAATTTTGTTTTACATTTTTAAGATAAATCCAAAACAATTTTTATTAACTAAAAATACTTAATTATCACTATTATACCCCTAATTAAGAAATAATGTATATTTAATTTTGATATTAAAAGATGTATAATATCTTTTCAGTTACAGAATCCTAATAATTAAGGAGTCAGTTAATCAATTTAATAAATGTATTATCTCCTCCTATCCAATAACCCCTCTCTCTCTCTCTATCTCTCTCCCCCTCCCTCCCTCCCTCCCTCCCTGTTGAAGTTGTGTTGTGATTGGGTGTTATCACTCTAATCAAGAAACCCTCCTGGTTGTGACTTATGAGTACACCTTATATATATATATATATATATATATATATATATATATATATATATATATATATATATATATATATATATATATATATATATATATATATATATATATATATATATATATATATATTAGGATAGGCATCAAAACATACATTCAAGTTGCCTTTAGGCCACTTACTTTGAACCGAGTACCAGAAAGTTTCCTTGCTACCCTTAGAGATGGTAGAAATCTTAACTTGAAACAATCCCTTATGGGAATTATTGAGTCTAGCTTAGCTTTAGGACCAGTATATTTTGATGCCTATCCTAATTTATCCCTATCCTTATCAGATAGTAATATTCTTGAATCATTAACATTAAATGTTAAAACTCATGGTTATAATTACATACCTGGTACTGAAATAATGTGTATTTGCTATCGTATATATTATAAACCTTTGTTTACACTTAATCCTATGTGTAAAAGAATTGAGAAAGATAATAATGAGACTATCTTAATTGAAACAAATTTTGGTAAATCAAACGTTACTACAAGGAGATCTATTAAATGGGAAGAAATTATTTTTCCTGAAAATTGGATTTTAGAACAATCTATTCCGAAGATCCCTAATATTAATAGCAACTTTCAACACATCACTCAAAGTAATGATGGAATCATTAATATTGGTTTTAATAATTTACGAAGACATTCGACTTCTTATTCCGGATCTAAATCCAACCACTCCTTCATCTCTCCTTTAGATTATGAGGTAGATCTACCTTGTACCTCTAGAGCTTCTACTTCTGCCTATAGAGAAGATACATTTAAAAATAACAATTATGAAAGAATCATTATTAATGAAAACAACATCATTCATAAAGAGGAGATTGATCCCGAAACAATTTCAGATTGTAATTTTAAGATTTAAATGGATTTTAAAACCTTACTTGATTTCTCAAAGGGTTCTTCGGTAAGAACCCAGATTAATTATGAATTTTATAATCCTAAATGGGATGATTTTAGAATATGGTATTTTAAATCCTTTTCAAAAACCGATTTAGATTACTTAGTTAACAGTTTTTTATAAATTATGCACTCATCATAATGAAGTTACCTATTATGTTCCTTGATTCATAAAAACCTTTTACATAAATCATGTTTCAGTTATTGAAAGAGATTTTAAAATTATCTCTGGTGAAATACAGAAATCTGTCCACCCTCCTCATGTTCCTTTTCAAATTGAAAATAATGGTAGAGTTTTTAATTTTCTTCCATTTTCTAGAATTATTGAAAATGATGTTCTACAAGTTACGGTTAAACATATCAATTTAATGATTGAGCAAAATAATTTTTGCAATCTTTATCTTTCGATTATAGGTGAGGAAATTATATCTTTACATGATAAAATTGACAAAATATTATCCCAAACTAAGACTCAGACTAAGTCTGATTTACTTGATAAAAGTACCATTGTTAAGACTGCCTCTTCTATACAGTCTCCTGTTGAATTAGACAATTTCAAAATTGAACCTTCTGTTTCTGATTTTGAAAAAATAATTTCTAGTGAATTCAGTAAATTGAATATTTCTACTTTAAATAGTGATTTTGAAGAAAGTCCTGAAACCAGCTCTACAAAATATGACAATATAGATAGAATTAACAAAATGAGATGGGCTGATAAGCCCAATCTTTCTAAATTCTATTATAATAGACCAACTCCTATGGATGTTCGTCATGAAGAACAGGAAAACTTCTTCCATACTTCCTATTCGGGAAAAAGCATCTATGAATGGAATATTGATGGCGGTAGTGATAAACATATTTTTACTCAATGCCATCGTATGCTTATGTATAGTTCTGCTTGCAGAATTAGTGGTAACAATGATTTACAAACAGCTCAAGCTATTACTGTTGGTTTTACTGGCCAGCTTAAAGGTTGGTGGGATAATTACTTAAATAATTTAAATAAACAAGAAATTTTCTCAACTATTAAAATTGAAGATGGTGAAACTAAACCTAATGCGGTTTACTCTCTTGTTCTTACCATTCTCGAACATTTTACTGGTAGATTTACTAATATATCTGAAAACACCAAAACTCTTCTTGAAATATGAAGTGTAAAACTCTTACCGATTTTAGATGGTACAAAGATACTTTTCTATCACGTATTTTTGATATTCCTGACTGTAATCAGGATATTTGGAAAAACAAGTTTGTTGATGGTCTTCCTTACTTGTTTGCTGAAAGGATAAAAAAAGTCCTTAGAAAAGACTCAGATCATATTGCATATGAGGCTTATACTTTTGGCCAAATCGTTAGCACTTGTATTCAAGAAGGATTAAGTCTTTGTAATGAAATCAAATTAAGAAATCAGATCCGTAAGGATAATCTGTTAGAAAGAAAACAGTTAGGTCATTTATGTGACCAGTTTGGCCTAGACAATCCTGGCAAAACACATTATCATAAGAATAAAAGAGAATCTAATCATAAACCTAACTATAGGAAAAGAAGAAGATATTGTGATAATAATAGACAGATTAACCATTCTCAAGATAAGCAAGATAACGACAAGGGAAGAGATCGCTATCACAGAAAGAAGTCCTATAAAAGGGATAGTATTTTTCTAAGCAAAATTGTTTGCAGAAAATTTGGTAGAAAAGGTCACTATGCTAATCAATGTTATGCTAAAGATAAGATTAAAAGTCTTGATATTGATGACGATTTAAAGGAAACCCTTTATAAAATTGTCATGAATTCTGGGGATGATACAGATTCTAATAAATATAATTCCTCTAAAGAATCGGATTTTTCCTATGATATTTCTAATAAGGGTAATGATTGTAATAATTGTGCTCTTGGTAAGCCCTGTCTTAATTGCATCAAAGATACAGATAATCCTGTTGAAGATGAATATTATAAACTCATGAGTCAGTTCCAAGACCTGAATATTAATGTGTTAACTAATAATAATATTCTTGACTTTCTTAAACAGATTAAGGATCCTAGTTTAAGAGATAATGTCATTGACCAGTTACAAGACTCTAGTCCCTCACCTAGTAATACTAGTACCAGTCTCTCTAGTAAAATTGATAATAATTTTTACAATATGGGAGAATTAGATAACCTTCTTAGACTCAGGAATATCAAAAATAATCCTATCACTATCAATGATTTGAGTCAAGAGATTTATAATCTTAAAAATGATATTAAGATTCTTCAAAAGAATAATTCTGAATTTTCGACGCGTCTTTCTATTGTTGAGAAGGGCAAAGAGAAGGAAACTTTTACAGCTCAGTCTCAATTTATTAACCCCGATGAGTTTGACAATTTAGATAAAAATCATTTATCTACCATTAATATTATTATTTCTCAAAAATGGTATACATAGATTTCTCTCCTTATTAATAATTCTTACAAGGAAGACTTCATTGCTATGATTGATAGTGGAGCTGACCTAAGTGTTATTCAAATGGGAAAAATTCCCACCAAGTTTTTTGAAAAAACTACACATTCTCTTTCTCACGCAGGAGGCGGATCATTAAAATTAACTATAAGCTTAAAAATGCTTATGTTTGTATCGAAGGTTGTTGTATTGCTAATGACTTTCTTATTGCTGAGGATATTACTAGTCAAATGATTATAGGCCTTCCATTTCTTTATAAGATTTATCCTCTTACATTTATTGACGAAAGAGGAATTACAGGTACTTATAATGGTAAGCCTATTTCTTTTAAGTTTATCACCAAACCTATTCATAAGGTTCTTAACTCTATCCAAGATCAAATTGATTTTAAAAATTGTCAGGTCAATTTTCTCAAAGAAGAATTTAACTCATTAACTGTTGAAGATAGACTAAAGAATTCAAAGCTTCAAGATAAAACTAAGCTTTTATATAATAAATTCTCTATTGACATTTGCAATGAATTCCCTAATGCTTTTTGGGATAGAAATAAACATATTGTTTCTCTTCCCTATGAAGAAGGATTTAAAGATAGTCAAATTCCTACTAAGTCTAGGCCTTGTCAGATGAACTCAGAATATTTAGAGTTATGTAAAAAGGAAATTTCGTCCTTATTACAAAAGAAACTTATTTCCCCTTCCAAGTCCCCCTGGTCTTGTACTGCCTTCTATGTTAATAAACACTCGGAGCAAGAACGAGGAGTTCCCAGATTGGTTATTAACTACAAACCTCTTAATAAAATTCTTAAATGGATTAGACACCCTATCCCTAATAAAAAGGATCTTCTTGACAGACTAGTCAATGCCCTTATATTTTCAAAATTTGATTTAAAATCAGGATTCTGGCAAATACAAATTGATCAGGCGGACAGGTATAAAACTGCCTTCAATGTCCCTTTCGGTCATTACGAATGGAACGTCATGCCTTTTGGCCTTATAAATGCTCCTTCTGAGTTTCAACAAATTATGAATGATATATTTTATCCGTATAGCGATTTTATCTTTGTTTATATTGATGATATTCTGGTTTTCTCTAAAGACATTGAGATGCATTTTAAGCATCTTGATATGTTCAAAAACTCAATCATTAAAAATGGTTTAGTTATTTCAAAATCTAAAATGGTTCTTTTTCACACTAAGATAAAATTCTTAGGTCATACAATTGAAAAAGGAAACATCATTCCAATTCAAAGAAGTATTGAGTTTGGAAATAAATTTCCTGATATTATTACAGAAAAAACTCAGTTACAAAGATTTTTAGGAAGTCTTAATTATGTTTCTTCTTATTTTAAAAATCTTGCTAACGATTCTGCTATTTTATATGATAGGCTTAAGAAGAATCCTTCTCCTTGGAATGATAATCACACTAAGGATTCTTCTTAAGCCTATCATATAAAATAACAGAATCGTTAGCAAGATTTTTAATATAAGAAGAAACATAATTAAGACTTCCTAAAAATCTTTGTAACTGAGTTTTTTCTGTAATAATATCAGGAAATTTATTTCCAAACTCAATACTTCTTTGAATGGGAATGATGTTTCCTTTTTCAATAGTATGACGTAAGAATTTTATCTTAGTCTGAAAAAGAACCATTTTAGGTTTTGAAATAACTAAACCATTTTTAATGATTAAGTTTTTGAACATATCAAGATGCTTAAAATGCATCTCAATGTCTTTAGAGAAAACCAGAATATCATCAATATAAACAATGATAAAATCGCTATACGGATAGAAGATATCATTCATAATTTGTTGAAACTCAGAAGGAGCATTTTTAAGGCCAAAATGCATGACGTTCCATTCGTAATGACCGAAAGGGACATTTAAGGCAGTTTTATACCTGTCCGCCTGATCAATTTGTATTTGCCAGAATCCTGATTTTAAATCAAATTTTGAAAATATAAGGGCATTGACTAGTCTGTCAAGAAGATCCTTTTTATTAGGGATAGGGTGTCTAATCCATTTAAGAATTTTATTAAGAGGTTTGTAGTTAATAACCAATCTGGGAACTCCTCGTTCTTGCTCCGAGTGTTTATTAACATAGAAGGCAGTACAAGACCAGGGGGACTTGGAAGGGGAAATAAGTTTCTTTTGTAATAAGGACGAAATCTCCTTTTTACATAACTCTAAATATTCTGAGTTCATCTGGCAAGGCCTAGACTTAGTAGGAATTTGACTATCTTTAAATCCTTTAGGGAAGAGAAACAATATGTTTATTTCTATCCCAAAAAGCATTAGGGAATTCATTGCAAATGTCAATAGAGAATTTATTATATAAAAGCTTAATTTTATCTTGAAGCTTTGAATTCTTTAGTCTATCTTCAACAGTTAATGAGTTAAATTCTTCTTTGAGAAAATTGACCTGACAATTTTTAAAATCAATTTGATCTTGGATAGAGTTAAGAACCTTATGAATAGGTTTGGTGATAAACTTAAAAGAAATAGGCTTACCATTATAAGTACCTGTAATTCCTCTTTCGTCAATAAATGTAAGAGGATAAATCTTATAAAGAAATGGAAGGCCTATAATCATTTGACTAGTAATATCCTCAGCAATAAGAAAGTCATTAGCAATACAACAACCTTCGATACAAACATAAGCATTTTTAAGCTTATAGTTAATTTTTAATGATCCGCCTCCTGCGTGAGAAAGAGAATGTGTAGTTTTTTCAAAAAACTTGGTGGGAATTTTTCCCATTTGAATAACACTTAGGTCAGCTCCACTATCAATCATAGCAATGAAGTCTTCCTTGTAAGAATTATTAATAAGGAGAGAAATCTTTGTATACCATTTTTGAGAAATAATAATATTAATGGTAGATAAATGATTTTTATCTAAATTGTCAAACTCATCGGGGTTAATAAACTGAGACTGAGCTGTAAAAGTTTCCTTCTCTTTGCCCTTCTCAACAATAGAAAGACGCGTCGAAAATTCAGAACTATTCTTTTGAAGAATCTTAATATCATTTTTAAGATTATAAATCTCTTGACTCAAATCATTGATAGTGATAGGATTATTTTTGATATTCCTGAGTCTAAGAAGGTTATCTAATTCTCCCATATTGTAAAAATTATTATCAATTTTACTAGAGAGACTGGTACTAGTATTATTAGGTGAGGGACTAGAGTCTTGTAACTGATCAATGACCTTATCTCTTAAACTAGGATCCTTAATCTATTTAAGAAAGTCAAGAATATTATTATTAGTTAACACATTAATATTCAGGTCTTGGAACTGACTCATGAGTTTATAATATTCATCTTCAACAGGATTATCTGTATCTTTGATGCAATTAAGACAGGGCTTACCAAGAGCACAATTATTACAATCATTACCCTTATTAGAAATATCATAGGAAAAATCCGATTCTTTAGAGGAATCAGATTTATTAGAATCTGTATCATCCCCAGAATTCATGACAATTTTATAAAGGGTTTCCTTTAAATCGTCAACAATATCAAGACTTTTAATCTTATCTTTAGCATAACATTGATTAGCATAGTGACCTGTTCTACCACATTTTTTGCAAACAATTTTGTTAAGAAAATTGCTATCCCTTTTATAGGACTTCTTTCTGTGATAGCGATCTCTTCCCTTGTCGTTATCTTGCTTATCTTGAGAATGGTTAATCTGTCTATTATTATCACAATATCTTCTTCTTTTCCTATAATTAGGTTTATGATTAGATTCTCTTTAATTCTTATGAGAATGTGTTTTGCCAGGATTGTCTAGGCCAAACTGGTCACAGAAATGACCTAACAGTTTTCTTTCTAACAGATTATCCTTACGGATCTGATTTCTTAATTTGATTTCATTACGAAGACTTAATCCTTCTTGAATACAAGTGCTAACGATTTGGCCAAAAGTATAAGCCTCAAATGCAATATGATCTGAGTCTTTTCTAAGGACTTTTTTGATCCTTTCAGCAAATATTACCTGTGATCTCGTTAGATTTTTCATCGAACATAACATGAAAAGGAACTTCCCAGATGTTCCAATCTGGTGATGAACTGAAGCGTACGAGATAAATCTCCCAGTCTTCCTTTAATCTTTTCCTTTTTTAACCTTCTCTTTAAGAGAGGATTTTAGCAAATCAAAACTTTCTTATAAAGAAAGATCTTGATAGTCTTCGTCAGGATCCTGAGCATCTTGGCGGTCAGTAACAGAACTCATAGAAGCATCTGATTTTGAATCAGAAAAGTCAATATCATTGAATAAGTCCTTCTTAATGTGGTCCATATAAAGATCCATAATTTTTTCTTTAGAGAAAATGTCAGAGTACTGCTTGGAGAACTCAGAGAACGAAGGAAGACTATATGAAGTCTTCTTAGCAGAGATCTTCTTATGATCTTCCATTTTGGATTTAATCCTACGAATATTTTCCTGTAAGGGTGACTCATTGGAGCCAGGAGTAATAACATTTAGATTATTCCAAAACCTAGTAGTATGGATTCTCCATAAACACGGCGTACCATTGGCCGTGAATCCGAATTCTGGTTTCCATTTCCATACGCATGGAATTCCGGAATCAACAAAAAACATACAAATAGTTTTACTACCTGTATTGTGAGTTTTAAAAGAAGAAAAACAAATAGAGTATTCTTCTAAGAGAGATTTAATCTCTTCAGGAAAGATGTCTGCCATTGCACCAAAAATTTCCCACCAAGAGAAAAGCCAATTTGGAATTTGATTCCTACTGATATTATCGCAAATTTTTATAAGCCATGTGTGAGAATGCTTAGGATTCTGATATAATAGAGTTTTATAAAAACTTTGTAGGTAATCCCAATAATTGTACTGGTAGACTGACCTAGTAACCTCATTAGTAATGCTTTTCTCAGCAAAAGGAGAAGTTCCCCATTCTTGGATGGAGATGATCTTCTTGATAATAAACTTGGAGTAATTAATAACCTTACTCTTAGGTGGATAGTGTTGAATATCAACACTTCCCAGGCTGGTGAGGATATTTTCATAGAATCCTCTTGTTTTGTAAGTCTTGACCTTCCAACAATTTGCCGGGAGGTACTTATTCATAAGAATCCATGGGGACTCTTTGAACGTCTCATCGTCATTTTCAATGACTAAGATCAACTCTTTCCTAGGGGAGTCAAAGAATTTGTATTCTTTCTGAGCAACTGAAGAGTATGATTCTTCCTCTTCTGATTTTGAGGAATTGTCCTCCATCGGTATATTCTTTCCCCTTTGTTTGAGGAATTCTTGGAGCTCCTTTTGGACCTCGTCTCCTTTTGAAGAAGAACCATATATATATATATATATATATATATATATATATATATATATATATATATATATATATATATATATATATATATATATATATATATATATATATATATATATATATATATATATATGTATATATATATATATATATGGTCATTACAAATAAGCCCATCAATGGATACTTATTCATAAAGAGATCCAGACAAAAAACTCATTTAATAAGTCCACACATGGTCCAGATTTGTGTAAAAGACTAAAATAGCCCCTCATACTTTAATATGCTCTAACTTCATCCTTAACTTAATTTGACCTCAATTTGACCCCAAATTTCACAAATTATTCAATTTTCACCCAAAACTTTTTTTTTTCAAATAATTTTTTTTTGCCGCCTGATTCCGTCGTTGATTTTTTCGACTTTTTTTTTCTTCTTCTTTCTTCTTTCTGTAACATTTTTTTTCGTTTAAACAGCAATATTGCTGTGATTGACAGTAATATTAACTATATTGCTGTTAAACATAGTAAAAATAACTAAACTACAGTTTAACACAATAATATTGCTATATTAGGCTGTGTTTGTTTAGTGCTTAATGACCTCTTAATGAAACCAAATGCTTATTCGATCAGATGTTACCTTGTTCAGCGTGTTTGGAGTAAGCATCTGAACAAACCAATAAATCACTTACCGATTCAGTTGGAAACATAGTGCTTATTCATTCAGAGAGCAAAGTGAATGGATTATAGACAAATATGCCCATATTACAAATCACCGTTTTCTTTTTCATCAAATATGAAAACTCAAAATCCAATTATCATTCTGACAGTCAAACTCCACTACCAACGGCTCCATTCAAGGCAAGAATGATTTTGGGGAAAATCATTAAATTTGTCAATATTTATGAATTTTGATGTTCTATTTAAAACAGAGAGGGATAAGTGGGGAATTTTTTTCGTATATTTTACTTCATGGATACAAGAATGATTTTTGGGGGAAAAAATGACGTCATATTTTTATATTTTCAAGAATAAATAACGTCATATTTTTGGAATAGAAATTCAATACGTTCTTTTTTATTTGTTATAAATTTTGGGGTAAATTTAGGATTTTATTAAACAATTTAATATTTATTTATGGATGTTAAAAGTTTATTTAGATTGTATTCATTTTAGGTATATTTATTTTCATAAAAAAATAATCTAATAGTTACAATCGTTGAAATTTAAATACAATAATTTATAATTCAATTAGTAATTGAATTTTTTAATTTGTTGCAACAATTTCTAAGGTTAATATTGTGAGAGTACATCATTCAGTTATAATACACTTTTGAATTACCAAACGAACTTATTCTTTCAGCATTCAGTATTTAGATATGTCTCTTTATAATTCAGATGTATATTCAGCATTCAGCATTCAGTGCTTAATTCTATCAAACGGAGCCTTAATCTCTAGCACAGTAATATTAACACAACAAAACTTATTATTATTGTGTAATAGAGTAATATTAATATGTTGACAGTTTAATAAATGTAAACATAATAAAAACACAAAAGAATTAATATTACTGTGAGTGACAGTAATATTACTATAACAACAGTAATATTACCGTCAAACACAGTAATATTAAAATAATAGACAGTAATATTATTACGTTACTCCGTAAATATCTCAAACAAACAAAAAAATTCAAACAAAATAATAATATTGATGTGGTTGACAACAATATTACTATAACAACAGTCATATTACCGTCAACCACAGTAATATTATTGTGTTTACAGTAATATTACAATAATAGACAGTAATATGATTACGTTACTCCGTGAATAACTCAAACAAAACAAAGAACCCAAAAAAATAATAATATTGATGTTGTTGACAGTAATATTATTGTGTTTACAGTTATTTTACTGTCAACGGCAGTAATATAATTACGTTGACTTGTCAACAAATCAATCAAAATAAAAAAAATAACAAAAAGTACAAAATAATAATATTACGTTAATTTACTGTCAACGACAGAACAATTACATAAATGTATTGTCAACGGCAGTACAACTACGTTAATTAATTGTCATTGACAGTATAATTACGTTAATTTACTGTGAGTGACAGCACAATTACGGTCAACGTTTAGCGGCGGACGTAAAAAAAAAAACAAACAAAAAAAAAACTTAAAAAACACTAAAAAAAGTCAATGCCGGAAACCGGCGAAAAAATCTAGAAGGAAAACATAAAAAAAAATTCAACGCCGGAATCCGGCGAAAGAATCCATAAGAAAAAAAAATCGAAAAGTCAATGCCGGAGACCGGCGGGAAAAAAAAATTTGAAAAAAAAGTCAAAATTGGATTTTTGTGGACAAAATTGATTAAATTGGGGTTACAATTAAGAATTGGGTATAAAAGATTGGGGGTAATATTGGCATATACATGAATGTTTCCTTTATTTATAATAAATATTAAAGGGATGGGTTTATTGGTGAAAGAGATATAGCCCCTAAACCTAGAATAATAAAGATGTTTGGTTGGGGACTTATGCACAAAAACATATATATATATATATATATATATATATATATATATATATATATATATATATATATATATATATATATATATATATATATATATATCCGCCGTATGTATTTGTTCTATTTTCTAAACAATAAGTTTCTTACAACAATTGGGGTTTGGATATATTTGCAGTCACACTAGGTGAAGTGAAGTGAAGACGCTAGGTGTTCGATATTGTTTGATTCACTTTGTAGAGTTATCAACCCCAAAAAACACCGGTCTTCAATGGGTTATCGAATCCCAACATCTTAATCAGGAGTTATCTGGAGAGATTTGTAGATGTATGAACATGTTTGTTTTGCTTGGACGTTATGTTGTTTATCCGAGCAAGAAAGCGAATTTGTAATTATACAGAGTGGTTTACATGATTAGTTTGTTATACAGTGGTTTTCATGTTTACATAGTTGTTATACTTAGTGGTTTTCATTTTTATATAACTGTTATACAAAGTGGTTTTCATGGTTATATAGTTGTTTATACAGAGTGGTTTTCATGTTTATATATAGTTATTTAGATAGAGTGGTTTTCATGTATCTTCGATTTTTCTCCTTCCTAGAATATGCTTATTTCACAGTGATAACACTAACTTAATAGTGGATTACGTTAATATTAATGTGGAATATCCTTGTTTTATAGTAATTTTTACTTTAATTTCATAGTGATTCTCGAAAAGTTTACTGATTTTCGATGAGTATGTAGTGGATTTCAATTCTTTTAAATATGAACCATTTAAAAAACTGAAAAAAAAAATTACAAATTTTTGTTTTAAATTGAAATTAAAAAAACTATTAAAAAATAAAAAAAAAATGGAAAATTATAAACTCAAACTGGCGTGAGATAGGGGGAGAATAGGGGGATTTGTATATTTTTTTTCATGATTTTCTATAATAATATAATATGGTAATTTTCACTAACAGTATAATAGTAAATATGGGCATTTTATATGATTTGTGTCAATTGAATTTATAACAAATATCAATTAAAAAAATGAATTTATTAAGAAGTCAAAATTGAATGGGGCCTTTGTCAAATACGGCTTTTGAGATTCTACACCGGGTGAAATACACTGGGTAGATCTTTACCATTCATATACACACAAACACACACACACCCACATTGGTATGTGTAGATCAACGGTAAAAAATCACCCGGTGTAACCTTCACCGAGTATAAGATAGATAAAACCGTCAAATACCCCTTAATTGTATGATGCACATATATTTTATTAATTTGAACCATGAGAAAATTTCTACATGATCTGTGTTTGCTACTGCATGGACGTTCTAGAATGAAGTACACCGTTTTGTTAAAAAGAACGGAGATTTACTTTCATAATGTAATAGATAAATTTAGTGTAATACTAATAATCTTGATGAACTTTGTTAATAAATTAGATATTTTTATATTAAAAATAAGGGTTAAATACAAAAACACCTCTGTACTATGGACTTTGTATCATTTATCCTCTGTACTACACATAAATACAAAAACCCCCCTGCTATTATATTTTTTCCAAAATATGATGAAAATACCCCTACATAACCTATAAATATAAGTGTTTGTTTGAACCATTTTCCACTATATTTTTTTAACATTTTCGGTCAATTTTACGTGGGAAATTTTTATTTTTTTTATTTTTTCCTTCAAAACATTTAATTACTTAGAATTTTTTTTTTTTAAATTCTGAATAAAAACCTTTTATTTTTGTCATTTTGAATTTCTTCATTTTTTTCTTAAATGTCTTCCGGTAGTTCAAATTCTCAACAATAATAGGATTGTAAAGATGTTTGTAATCTTAGGATGTTTGAACTACCGGAAGACATTTAAGAAAAAAAAATGAAGAAACTCAAAATGATAAAAATATAAGGTTTTATTTTGAAAATAAAAAAAAACTTAAGCAATTAGATATTTTGGAGAAAAAAGTATAAATACCAAAATTTTCAACATAAAATTGACTGAAAATGGTAAAATATATAGTGGAAAATGGCTCAAAATATGTATATATATGCTTGAGTAGGGTATTTTCGCCATATTCTAGAAAAAATGCAATGTGAGGAGGGTTTTTGTATTTATGTGTAGTACTGGGGGTAAACGATACAAAGTCCATAGTACAGGGGTGTTTTTGTATTTAACCCTAAAAATAATTTATTCAAGTTCATTGCAGTAAAAAGATATATATCAAAATGTTACTTTCTAGAAGCTCATCAAGCACACTTTTACTGTCACACATTTAGGAGTCCCACACACTACTCTATTTTGCCTACAAACCCCAAAACAACACCAAACATGATGTGTGGTATGGTAGGCAATTCCACTTTGTTTTTACATCATTTCCTCCTCATCGGATTGTCCAACATTGCACTAATTATAGTTGTTCAACCAAACTAGGTAATGTGTAAATTACAATTCATGAGATTGTTCGCTTTCGGTTTTCCAAATGTTCGTTGTCAAATTTTCAGTCAATTTTAGTTAATTTAAAAAGTTTGTTATTAGTTATAGCCAATTTCTTATCAATTTTCAGCTATGTAACATGGACACGGAAACGGCGATACTAAGAAATGGGGAACAGGCACGGGAACAACATGTCGCGAAAATTGGGATACGGGAGTTTGGGGGAAATATGCATATATTAAAAATATAGGGGTATATTTTTAAATATGCTATATAAACATATACAAGTTTTTATTTGTATATGAATTCTTTTTTATATATTTTCATACAAACATATTTAAAATAATCAACTAGGAGTTAGCAATTGATCATTAAATCATGTAAATAGTTAGAGAAGCAACAAAAAAAATTAAAATTTAGTATCCAAACATATTTCTAACTTTTTAGAAATTGTAAAATGGCTCATAAGCTGTCCGACAAGTGTCCTCGAGTGTTGGATAAAAATATGTCCAAAACGGTCAAAAGTTATGAAGTTCAAGTTTTCGTGCTTCACAAATTTTCAGCCAAGTCTTAGAAATTCGTTGCCAATTTTCAATCTTTTCCAAAATGTAGCCGTAAAAATTTAGTCAAATTCCAAAAGTTAATTGCCAGTTTTGAACAATTTTAAGCAGTATTTTATTTTGTTAAAATACTAATAAAATACTCAAATGTCAGGAATCAAAGTTTCAGCCATATTTCAGAAATTGCTATGCATGTTATGCTTGTTGCCATTTTCGACTGAATTTGAAGATTTTAGACTGGATTTTGTGTTTAGGGTTTGAGAAATTTGGGGAAATAGTGCAAAACCAAGAAATTGAAGACATTAATTGAATTTGAAGATTTTAGACTGGATTTTGTGTTTAGGGTTTCAGCAATTCGGGAAAATAAGTGCAAAATCAAGAAATTGAAGACGTCGACTTAAATTGAAGATTTTGAACTAAATTTCATGTTTAGAGTTTGAGAATTTTGGGAAAATAAGTGAAAATGTTTTTTTTCTTTTGCAAAATAGATGTAAAGTAGTTGTTTCAAATTTTTAAGACCCCTTATGTATTTATTTTATTACTTTGACATCCCCTCCCATTGAAATAAATTGTGAGGGCATTTCAGTCCGTCAAAAAATTAGAATAATCAACTTCCGTAAAAGGGTAAAATCTTGAGTTCACTTATTTTTTTGATAACGTCATCAATTTCCGTCAACAAAATGGACGGAGGGGCAGTAAGTGGAGACATTTAACGGGGGAGGTTTGGGCAATTTTAACTAAGAGTGGATGGATCGGATCTGCAATTTAACTATCTAGGAGGTGGTTGAAGTGAAATTAGCGCTTGAGAAAATGATATACTCAATAATGTAGCCGCGATATTTAGCTAATCTAGAAGAAAAAAAATACCGCTACTCGAATTTCAACGATCGAGTTCGAATAATTAAGGGTTTTGAATGGAGTTTTGGAAGAAGAACGAGAAGAAAATGAAATTGGAGCATGTGCAAAACTCGTGACTTTTGCCATCCAAACGAATCCCAGGTTTAGACAGCGCGACCAAAAATGAAAAAATAGGGGCACATTCGTGTAATAAAATCACTTATGTAGTAGGTAAGGTACGATACACTATTACCATGGTATTGGGAATGCAATACCATTACCGTACCAATCATTTGCAGTACGGTACCAATACCGTACTGAATCAAATGGTAACCGCTACTTTGATATTTTTTCGGTAATCTTCGGTTGGTATACCGTAGTACTTGGCAATTGGTAATTTTTTTCCACCCCTACCTAATCCCTATGTGGTTCCGGTGTTTTCCACATATAGTAGTAATTTAAGCACACATTTGAGTCATTTTGCACATAAGATTGGCATAGTTTGTGAAATAAGAGAGCACGAAGTCAAAGTTCAAGTATAATTGCCAACGTTTTCTAGGTTGAGTTTGTCACACTTGTCTTGTATTTAATGTTGTATACATCTCTTATCCAAAAATATTGCAAGCAGATGGAGTTTTTAAGGAGCCCCAAAACCTAGTAGCTAACATACATAAAAAAAAAAAAAAAAAAAAAAAAAAAAAAAAAAATTTTAAAACATAAAAACAAGATTACGATGGATTAAAGCACAAACAAGATTATCGGGTGAAAAAATAGCAGCGATTGTACTGTGACTGCCATTAGTCTTCTTGCTTAGGTTGTTTCTTCAACATCTGATCGATAATCAGGCCATCGGTTAGAGCAGAAGTCGATATAAGCGATGCCTTCAATATACTTAAAGCCTACATCATAAAGAATTAGTACTCTCAATATATATGTGTCATATCGAAGATATATATATATATATATATATATATATATATATATATATATATATATATATATATATATATATACTAAAATGACATAATATTCATTTAAAATTACCTCTCTCAACCCAACCTTAAGCTCCATTTCATCGATGTCAGATAAAGGTATTTTGAGGCATTCGAGAATGGAAACGGTTGAGGACATACAAAAGGGTGTTACAGTCAAATCATCGTTTATCTTGTACATTCTTGGTCCCCTCACATATTTCCCCTGCCCTTTCACAAAATTGATAGACGAAAACTTTATAGTACCCCATTCATTAGTATAATTAGAAGAAAGACTTGTTTCCCTCAGAGGAAGAATTTGGTTGTCGGAAATGTATCCATGATGTAGCCGGGGATTCATTAGCATGTTTTTCGTACCTGCAGTCGATAGATACTTGTCTTCGATAAAATCCGCTACATTCTTGTACAAGTTGTCTATACTCGTAAGACAAGTGTTACTTCCCAAAAGACACTCAACTCCTCCGAGTGGAATGGCCAGAAAAGTAAATAGAAAATCTACAAAATCATTCTCAGCTTGAGCAAACAATAACTTATTGTTCGATTTTTGTAAAATCAGTTTTAAATTCATTTTCTCAAGCTTAGAAGTTGCTTCGTTTTCAACTTTATCGGGTAAAACTCCCGGTTCATATAAAATCAACCTCGGACTTTTGTTCAGTATGAGGTCAGTCAACGGAGTCCTGGACAACAGCGACCCTTTGAGCAAATCCATGGTCTAATGCAAACAAGGACAAATTAATCAGTTAAAAACTACCGCATATATTAATTAAAACTGAAATGCTAAATCCCATACTAATTTTACCAAATCACACACACATTTAAAAATATATCTCTCTCTAAAATCTCCTCTTCTACTTCCCCACCCTTCTTCTTTTACCCTAACTTTTTTTCGCAAAATCACACACTAAAATCGTCCCTAACATTCCAAGTTCGAATTTGAGAAAAATCTTCACGTGTTCAAACTAAAATACAAGTTGGAATATGAGGAAAAAAATTGAATTGATATGAATTTGAATAATTAAAAAGTCATAATGAAATTGAATAAATATTAAATAAACCTGAACTCATTTTTTTATGATTATTCACTTGAAAAATTAACGAATTTTGAGTGACTTGGATAAGATCATCTGAGTAGGGAGAGCTTTTTTTTTTTCTAAATTATTTGTGGGATTTAGTAAATTTAAGTGTGGGATTTAGCATGCCAGTCTTTAAAAAAAAAAATTGAACCAAGACTACAATCCGAGATGCTGACCTCATTGAATCCAAAAGTAACATTCCTTAGCTCCGCACCGTTAGTGTCTGTAACGTCGAGATCTCTCAGAGTTTGCACGTAACCCTTCATATTAGGAAGTATCCGAAGATCGTCGGAGATTATAAAAGGCACTGCATTGTTGGTAAAAACTCCACCAGCATCCTCATTAGCTTGAGACTCCTTTTGACCTAATTCTCTTTTCATTTTTACTCCACAACAACATGTAACAGTATCATAGTAAATACTTAAACACGGGAATCTGTGAGCCTGATATGCTTTACAAGCGTTGTTTTTGCAAACAAAGTATCCGATGGGCTGAGTTTCGCTAATATCAAGTTTTAGTTTAAGACATTCAGCTTCGAATGAGCTTTTCGGATTCCGAAGCACATCCTTACAACCCTCTGTCCAGAAATGGACATCATCGAGATTCGACAAGCCATTGTATAAGGTTGTTAAGCTTCCAATATTGAAAGGTGCCCCATGCAGTTCATCTTCATAGTGCTTCTTCAGAACTCTTACAATAGTACCCAATGGCAGTGTCAAGAAGCTAATCAAGACATCGATGAAATCGCTGTCAGCTTCTGCAAATAGAACTTTGTTTTTCTTTTTGTTTATCATAACTTTTAAAGAGAACTTTATTTCTTTAGCATCAGACATTTTTTTTTTTTTTTTGAATAAAACCCTATGAGCCTCATTCAATTTTATAAGGCCAAACAATAAGGCCAAGGGTCATAGACAATTACTAATTAATCAATATGTTATTTTCTTTAATTTTTAATCAAGAACTTTATAAACTCACGAAAGTTATGATAACGTATTTTCATTTTCATTTTAAAGGTTTTTTTGGATTTGAAATGCGACTATTGGGGACGCAACTTAATTAATGGGGGCATAAATGAATAATATATGATAGAGGTTAATTAAAATCCAATTTATTAGAGTCTCTCCATATGTTCTTGAAACTGTGAACAAATTATCTTTCCAGTTTGTTTCTTGAGATTTGATGCACCGTTACATGCATGCACCAATCTCTACCTTTTTTTCTTCTTCTTTTCTTATTTATTTATTAATAAATTGTAAAATGATGGCTTCACAAAAAAATATGAATATTTCATCCTAATATTTTGGATTTTATTTACACTTTGGAGTTTGAACCTCTAAGTATACCGATTATCACAAACAATCCTTGACTAGGGGTGAAAATCGGACAAAATGGACGGGAAATGGCTTTTTCGAAAAATCGGAATGATTTCGATTTAGGAATGCCTCAGAATCAAACGAATTTCAAAAATTTCGGAATTTACATTAGTTTATAATTTTTTGTTTCAAAATCTGCATATAATGGAAATTTTCACAACATATTTCTATATTTTTTTAAATTTTGTAGAAAAATGCAAGAAAATCTAAAAGAGGGTTGATTCAAAAAAACACAATAAATAAAAACACATGTAGGAACAACAAATTAAAACTTAGATTATCTTATAAGGAAAAATGCAACATCAAATTTCTGATAGCAATTAATATTTTCTAAGGTTTTAATTTACCGATCTCTTTGGTATTTATATTTTTCATATAAAATATAACATAAGTTATATTATGGAATTACAAAATATATCGTAAAATAATATTATCAATTTCGAAAAACCATAGATATCGGAACTAAAATCGGATAGAAAATCAAAATTTCCGGTAATTTTATATATTATATATTTCAAAAAACCATAGAAATATTCGGAACTAAAATCGTATAGGAAATCGAAATTTCAGATAATTTTATATACCATTCCAAATAAATTCGGAAGAATCGAAAATCGGAATTTTTTTGAAAATTGGAATGATAAAATATGGTTTCAAATGTAAATACATTCGGATTGCAATTCGATATCTTATTCTGATTTCCACCCCTATCCTTGACTACCAAAGGTATATAGACTTTAGTAACAGTACTAATGATGCTAAAAATTAGATCACCTTGACTAGTTGTGATAGAGGGAGCTGAGAGAGCAAAGTGGATTACTGCTCACGTGGCAGACGGCCCTGAGATACCTGCGAACAGAGAACACGTGAACTAGGCCGGGGGTTGATCCAGCGGAAACCCCTCCGACGATCAAGTCAGACGTGCGGATTGTAGAATAGTTGAGAGAATACAAATTATAGCATTACTTAGAAAATAGGGCGTACCTTTAATAAATGAATTAAATCGTTATTTATACCTTGCCGATGGGGCTGAGGTTAATTTGTTGGGCCCAAACGAAGGTGATTGAGCTTTCGTAATAATGTTCTTCTAAATCGGGCTTGTGGCCCAGTAGGTAGAGAAATTGTATGTTTATTGGGCTGGCCCAATTAGGCATATCATTAGCCTCCCACTCTCGAGTCGATGTGGGAGCCAAGTCGAAAAGGGTACCGGATGGTGTCGAGAGTAGATCGATGTTGTAGCGTTCCGTTAATTGTTGTTGTGACCTGGAGGAATTATAATTTTGATTTACCTGTCGGAAAGCGCGTGCAATTTGGTGGGGCATGTTGAAATTCGCGTGCGATTTGATGGGGCGCGTTGGAATCCACGCGCGAATTGGTGGGGCGCATTGGAGTTGCGCACAACTGGAGCGAAGCTGACGTGCGATTTGATTGGGACGGGCGATTTGATGGGATGACGTGCGATTTGACTGGACTCGCGATTTGATGGGATGTGATGAGGCTCGCGGGCGCGTGCGCTGCACACGTGTAGAAAGGGAGCGCGGGCGCGTGCGCTGCACGCGCGGAGAGATGTAGTCCGAGCGCGTGCGATGCACACACGAAGAGAGAAGGTGCGGAGTAAGGCTATGTGCGTGCCACACACGCACGCTTTGGCGCGTGGCCGCCACGCGCGAACTGTGCAGAGTCCGCGCGATTTTTCTTTTTTTCTTGTTTTTTTTTTGCTCGTTCGTGCGGACCGAGGCGCGCGATTGGCAATTTGCGCAGCTGCCAGTCGCCCGTGTTGTGCACGCGCTTGTCTCAATTTTTTTTTTCTGCTCGTTCGCGCGGACTGAGGCGCGCGATTGGCAATTTGTGCGGCTGCCAGTCACACGTGTTGTGCACGTGCTTGTCTCAAAATTTTTTTTTAGGAAACTTGGCTCGAATAGCGCGAAATTGTAGGTTCTTCATTTTGTCTTCATACTTGGAGTAGATGGGTTTTCCCACAACTATTTCATTTGACGTTTATATTGTAGAACATTGTCATTGGTTTGAAGCATTGCTTGTATGTGTTTACATTTAGAATTGTGCGTGATGTACTTGATTAGGGGATCAGTCTCTCAAGATTTTTTGATGGGGAATGTGCCCTTTGTTAGACCTCATGGGTCGTAAGCGTTGATTTTAAATGCCTATGAAAATCAACTCATCTGTTGAGACAGATTACGTGTTACGACATTAGGTGTGGTAACAGAATTTTCGTGTTGTCATAGTAATTAACCTACTAAAAGCAGAATAAAAAATACAAGAATTTAATGTGGTTCGGATACAAACGTACCCTACATCGACGAGGACTTACCAACTAGTTCTAATTTAAAGTGTACATTAATAGGACTTAATAAAACACTAAAGACTCCCTCTTTATGTTATACGCCGTTCTTGCACACGCTCAAACTTGTTGATAATCAAAGCAATTCCTCTATCCACACTCTTGGACTCCTTCCAATGTTGAACTCCCTTCAAACGGCGGATCGACCTCTCCCGAGATCTTTTAAGCACTTCTCCCGAAACGCCGATCTTATTTATGGCCTGGTAGAAGAAACCCGTCCTGTTGCCACACCTGATGTGCCGACAGGGCTGCAGCACGGGCTACACCCCTCAAAACCTTTATGCTGGGATTTTTCTTATTAAAGCTCCATGGGACTCATATGAGGTTGAGGGCCTTATATAGGCACGTAATTCACCACCCTAAACCTAACTTGAGCCCTAAGAAATCGATTTCAATAGGTAATAGAATCCTAGTCGATTTCTACTTCTATTCTAGATAAGTACAAAAGATACATAACTATAATATAATACATGGAAATAAATCTAAGTCCTAATAAGAATATTACAAGAATAGGACTCTAATTAATTCCAAGATAAACATGAAGAACAAATCTTTGCCAATCTTTAATTTTCACGTATGGCAGATTTCTTCAATCTTCACTAACAGAAATCTGGCGCCAACAGTAAGTATTTTAGGACCGTGGCCACGTTTTAAATGTAGGACCCAATGAAGACAGATAGAGAAGTTTATGAAATCAAGCTGGCCAGGCTATATAGATTATCATAACATCTCTAAGTGTTCCCAGTGTTAATGTTGACTTGAGCTAATAATTATGTAGTGGCAGAGCAATAACACCGAGTGTAAGGGAAATAACTTGCTTTATTCATTGCTTGGAAATGTGTAGGTTACAAGACCACTTGAGGCGAAGGTAACTAAACAAGTAGGGAGCGAATTGCTCGAAATAACTAAAATTGTACTAAGTAGATGATGTCGGTGTTTCGTCCAATTGATGTAGAGAGATGAGGGGATGCATCATCCTTAAGGTAGGATAGCCCCCCAGTTTAGGATGATGCGATCACTAACAATGTTATGGGATCGAGAGACTCGAAGTGTCATCGACATCATTGGAAGTCTAGGGACGTAGAAGGAGATTGTCAATGAGATGTCGACGATTGTCGTCGGCCATCTCGTCGTCGGGTGTTGAAGTGATCTTCATCTCTTTTCCTCTTGGGAGGAGGTAGGGCCGAAGCCTCTTCGATGCGCACGTGTTTCATAACGTGACTTAGTAACTCTTCCAGAGTGGCTGGAGGTCTTCCTTCAATAGATTCATTAAATCTACCTTGCTTCAAGTTTTGTTGAATGATTCCAGAGAGCATGCTTCCTCCCACGTTAGGAACTTCGTGAGCTGCCTCTACAAATCGTTGAATGTAGTTGCGGGGGGTTTCGCCCTCTCTCTAGGTGATATGGAAGAGGTATGCGGGAGTCTTAGCGTACTCTTTGTTGATAGCGAAATGATGGGTGAAGCGACCCGTTAGTTGGGAGAGAGCTTCAATTGACCTAGTGGGCAAGGAGTTGAACCAACTCAATGCTCGTTCGGAGAGCGTTGTACGAAACATCTTGCACATTGCCGCATCAGCTGGGCCATGTAGATCTTCCATGGTGATATGATCCTAACTAGCTCCAACATGAATAATTGGAAGAAGAGAAAGCGTGCGAATTCGTTGGACAAATCGAATTCCATGCATCCGAGATTCTCGCCTATTTCTGGCAGTTTTACCATTCGGGTTATAACTCTCGCATCCGAAGTCCATTTAAGGTGATTGGAATTGCTACGGAAAGCCAACTTAAAGATCTAAGAGTTTGATGTTTTGATCCGAGAGAGATTCGGTGTGTAAGAGGTCAGAAATCGAGCTTGAAGTTAACACACGTGCACAGCCAAGTGTTTACTCGAGTTATGAAGAGTGTTTGTGTGGTCGTCTTGATATTTGGAGTTTAGATTTTTTTAAATTACGTTTTTTTTTTATTTTAGGATTTATTATGTTTTTATTATTTTAGAGTTATTTTATGGTCATGATTTTCTTATTTATTAGTTTCCTCATAATATTTTAGGTATGAGTCATTTTCCTTGTGAAAAATGAGTCTTTTTAGATCTTATAAATATGCTGCCAATTTGGCTTATTTTAATGGAGGAATTTTGATGATTTAATGGAGTTTATTCTCTTTGGTTCTTTAAGAACTGTTCGAACATTTCGGTGGATTCCGTTTGTTCACCCCGACTTATCAATCGATCTTCCGCAATCGATTGTGGCGTCTTCAAATACCAAGGTTCTTGCCTCTTTATAAGCAGCGGGTCGCGGTTCCACCTTTGATTCCTTCTTTGGACGGTCCAGGATTTGAAATCCGAAGTATTGATATTGGGTCTCGTCGCATGGTTGGCGTGGTTCGTATCATTTGGTACTCAGAGCCATCTTCCTAAGAAGGTTTCGCCTATCCTTTATCTTTATTTTTGAGTTAGTCTTTGTTTTCGTGTCTTTGTTTTGTTTTCGTTTCGTCTCTATTGATGTTGAGTCCAGTCCTTCGTTTTGTTTATTAAGAGTCCATAAACCAAAAAAAAAAAAATATGTTTTTTGTTAGAGGTTTCTTAGAGTCTAAGTTTTGTCTAGAGTCCGGAAAAAAAATTGAAAAAAAAAACAAAAAAAAAACGAAAGAACAAGTGAGTCTTGTTATTCGTTAATCTCGTGAACTCTATTAAGTTTCTTTCTTGTGGCGTCAACATTATAACTTTGGTTCGTGGTTCTATATAGCCATTGGGTCAAGTTGGTTGTTCCATACTTTCGGTTTGCGTTTCTATATAAACGTTAGGTCGGAGTGCTAACAAGGAAAATTTAATCTTGTTTATTGGATGGGGAATTTCATTATTAATTGTTCGTAAAAAAAAAAAAAGTTCCAGATACAGCGAAGAACTTTCCGCCTCATGGATTCGCTTTCAATACTACACGCTCATTCCAAGGAATCGAATTCGAGGACGAATTCTTTTGAATATAGGGAGTATGATATGATCCTAACTAGCTCCAACTTGAAGAATTGGAAGAAGACAAAACGTGCGAATTCGTTGGACAAATCGAATTCCATGCATCCGAGATTCTCGCCTATTTCTGGCAGTTTTACCATTTGGGTTATAACTCTCGTATCCGAAGTCCATTTAAGGTGATTTGAATTGCTAAGGAAAGAAAACTTAAAGATCTAAGACTTTGATGTTTTGATCCGAGAGAGATTTGGTGTGTAAGATATCATAAATCGAGCTTGAAGTTAACACACGTGCACAACCAAGTGTCTACTCGAGTTATGAAGAGTGTTCGTGTGGTCGACTTGATATTTGGAGTTTTGATTTTATTAAATTACTTTTTTTTTTTAATTTTATAATTTATTATGTTTTTATTATTTTAGAGTTCTTTTATGGTTAGGATTTTCTTATTTATTTATTTCCTTATTATAGTTAAGGTAGGAGTCCTTTTCCTTGTGAAAAATGAGTCTTTTTAGATGTTATAAATAGGTTGCCATTTTGGCTTATTTTAATGGACGAATTTTGATGATTTAATGGAGTTTATTCTCTTTGGTTCTTTAAAACTTTTCGAACATAACGGTGGATTCCGTTTATTCACCCCGACTTATCAATCGATCTTCCGCAATCGATTGTGGCGTCTTCACATACCAAGGTTCTTGCCTCTTTATAGGCAATGGGTCGCGGTTCCACCTATTGAATCCTTCTTTGGACGGTCCAGGGTTTCACATCCGAAGTATTGATATCGGGTCTCGTCACGATGTTGGCGTGGTTTGTATCATTTGGTATCAGAGCCATCTTCCTAAGAAGGTTTCGCCTATCCTTTATCTTTATTTTTGAGTCAGTCTTTGTTTTTGTGTCTTTGTTTTATTTTTAAATTCGTGTCTATAGTTATTGAGTCTTCAAGTCCTTCGTTTTGTTTATTTAGAGTCCATAAACGAAAAAAAAAAATCGAAATTTATGTTTTGTTTGAAAGTTCATCGAGTCTAGGTTAGGTTTTGTCTAGAGTCTAGAAAAAAAATGGAAAAAACAAATAAAAATAAAAGAAAGAATGAGTGAGTTTTGTTGTTCGTTAATCTCGTGAACTCTATTAAGTTTCTTTCTTGTAGCGTCAACATTATAACTTTGGTTCGTGGTTCTATATAGCCATTGGGTCAAGTTGGTTGTTCCATACTTCTGGTTTGCATTTCTATATAAACGTTAGGTCGGAGTGCTAACGAGGAAAATTTAATCTTGTTTATTGGATGGGGAATTTCATTATAAATTGTTCGTAAAAAAAAAAAAAAAAAAAAAAAAAAGAAAAGTTCGAAATGCAGCGAAGAACTTTCTGCCTCGTGGATTCGCTTTCAATACTACACGCTCATTCCAAGGAATCTAATTCGAGGATGAATTCTTTTGAAGATAGCTAGGGAGTATTATATGATCCTAACTAGCTCCAACTCGAAGAATTGGAAGAAGACAAAACGTGCGAATTCGTTGGACAAATCGAATTCCATGCATCCGAAATTCTCGAAAATTTCTGGCAATTTTACCATTCGGGTTATAACTCTCGCATCCAAAGTCCATTTAAGGTGATTTGAATTGCTACGGAAAGCCAACTTAAAGATCTAAGACTTTGATGTTTTGATCCGAGAAAGATTCGGTGTGTAAGAGGTCAGAAATCGAGCTTGGAGTTAACACACGTGCACAGCCAAGTGTCTACTCGAGTTATGAAGAGTGTTCGTGTGGTCGACTTGATATTTGGAGTTTAGATTTTATTAAATTACGTTTTTTTTTTTTTTTTAGAATTTATTATGTTTTTAGTATTTTAGAGTTCTTTTATGGTTAGGATTTTCTTATTTATTTATTTCCTTATTATAGTTAAGGTAAGAGTCATTTTCCTTGTGAAAAAGGAGTCTTTTTAGATGTTATAAATAGGTTGCCATTTTGGCTTATTTTAATGGACGAATTTTGATGATTTAATGGAGTTTATTCTCTTTGGTTCTTTAAAACTTTTCGAACATAACGGTGGATTATGTTTGTTCACCCCGACTTATCAATCGATCTTCCGCAATCGATTGTGGCGTCTTCACATACCAAGGTTCTTGCCTCTTTATAGGCAATGGGTCGCGGTTCCACCTCTTGAATCCTTCTTTGGACGGTCCAGGGTTTCATATCCGAAGTATTGATATCGGGTCTCGTCACGATGTTGGCGTGGTTTGTATCATTTGGTATCAGAGCCAGCTTCCTAAGAAGGTTTCGCCTATCCTTTATCTTTATTTTTGAATCAGTATTTGTTTTTGTGTCTTTGTTTTATTTTTCAATTAGTGTCTATAGTTATTGAGTATTCAAGTCCTTCGTTTTGTTTATTTGGAGTCCATAAACGAAAAAAAAAATCGAAATTTATGTTTTGTTTGAAAATTCATCGAGTCTAGGTTATGTTTTGTCTAGAGTCTAGAAAAAAAATCGAAAAAAAATAAAATTAAAAGAAAGAACGAGTGAGTTTTGTTGTTCGTTAATCTCGTGAACTCTATTAAGCTTCTTTCTTGTGGCGTCAACATTATAACTTTGGTTCGTGGTTCTATATAGCCATTGGGTCAAGTTGGTTGTTCCATACTTCTGGTTTGCGTTTCTATACAAACGTTAGGTCGGAGTGCTAACGAGGAAAATTTAATCTTGTTTATTGGATGAGGAATTTCATTATTAATTGTTCGTAAAAAAAAAAAAAAAAAAAAAGAAAGAAAAGAAAAGTATCAAATGCAGCGAAGAACTTTCTGCCTCATGGATTCGCTTTCAATACTACACGCTCATTCCAAGGAATCGAATTCGAGGACGAATTCTTTTGAAGATAGGGAGTATGATATGATCCTAACTAGCTCCAACTCGAAGAATTGGAAGAAGACAAAACGTGCGAATTCGTTGGACAAATCGAATTCCATGCATCCGAAATTCTCTCCTATTACTGGCAGTTTTACCATTCGGGTTATAACTCTCGCATCCGAAGTCCATTTACGGTGATTTGAATTGCTACAGAAAGCCAACTTAAAGATCTAAGACTTTGATGTTTTGATCCGAGAGAGATTCGGTGTGTAAGAGGTCAGAAATCGAGCTTGAAGTTAACACACGTGCACAGCCAAGTGTCTACTCGAGTTATGAAGAGTGTTCGTGTGGTCGACTTGATATTTGGAGTTTAGATTTTATTAAATTACTTTTTTTTTATTTTAGAATTTATTATGTTTTTATTATTTTAGAGTTCTTTTATGGTTAGGATTTTCTTATTTATTTATTTCCTTATTATAGTTAAGGTAGGAGTCATTTTCCTTGTGAAAAAAGAGTCTTTTTAGATGTCATAAATAGGTTGCCATTTTGGCTTATTTTAATGGACGAATTTTGATGATTTAATGGAGTTTATTCTCTTTGGTTCTTTAAAACTTTTCGAACATAACGGTGGATTATGTTTGTTCACCCCGACTTATCAATCGATCTTCCGCAATCGATTGTGGCGTCTTCACATACCAAGGTTCTTGCCTCTTTATGGGCAATGGGTCGCGGTTCCACCTCTTGAATCCTTCTTTGGACGGTCCAGGGTTTCACATCCGAAGTATTGATATCGGGTCTCGTCACGATGTTGGCGTGGTTTGTATCATTTGGTATCAGAGCCATCTTCCTAAGAAGGTTTCGCCTATCCTTTATCTTTATTTTTGAGTCAGTCTTTGTTTTTGTGTCTTTGTTTTATTTTTCAATTCGTGTCTATAGTTATTGAGTCTTCAAGTCCTTCGTTTTGTTTATTTAGAGTCCATAAACCAAAAAAAAATCAAAATTTATGTTTTGTTTGAAAGTTCATCGAGTCTAGGTTAGGTTTTGTTTAGAGTCTAGAAAAAAAATCGAAAAAAAAAAATTAAAAGAAAGAACGAGTGAGTTTTGTTGTTCGTTAATCTCGTGAACTCTATTAAGTTTCTTTCTTGTGGCGTCAACATTATAACTTTGCTTCGTGGTTCTATATAGCCATTGGGTCAAGTTGGTTGTTCCATACTTCTGATTTGTGTTTCTATATAAACGTTAGGTCGGAGTGCTAATGAGGAAAATTTAATCTTGTTTATTGGATGGGGAATTCCATTATTAATTGTTCGTAAAAAAAAAATGAAAAGAAAAGTATCAAATGCAGCGAAGAACTTTCTGCCTCATGGATTCGCTTTCAATATTACACGCTCATTCCAAGGAATCGAATTCGAGGACGAATTCTTTTGAAGATAGGGAGTATGATATGATCCTAACTAGCTCCAACTCGAAGAATTGGAAGAAGACAAAACGTGCGAATTCGTTGGACAAATCGAATTCCATGCATCCGAAATTTTCGCCTATTTCTGGCAATTTTACCATTCGGGTTATAACTCTTGCATCCGAAGTCCATTTAAGGTGATTTGAATTTCTACAGAAAGCCAACTTAAAGATCTAAGACTCTGATGTTTTTATCCGAGAGAGATTCGGTGTGTAAGAGGTCAGAAATCGAGCTTGAAGTTAACACACGTGCACAGCCAAGTGTCTACTCGAGTTATGAAGAGTGTTCGTGTAGTCGACTTGATATTTGGAGTTTAGATTTTTTTAAATTACGTTTTTTTTTTATTTTAGGATTTATTATGTTTTTATTATTTTAGAGTTATTTTATGGTTAGGATTTTCTTATTTATTTATTTCCTTATTATAGTTAAGGTAGGAGTCATTTTCCTTGTGAAAAATGAGTCTTTTTAGATGTTATAAATAGGTTGCCATTTTGGCTTATTTCAATGGACGAATTTTGATGATTTAATGGAGTTTATTCTCTTTGGTTCTTTAAAACTTTTCGAACATAACGGTGGATTATGTTTGTTCAGCCCGACTTATCAATCGATCTTCCGCAATCGATTGTGGCGTCTTCACATTCCAAGGTTCTTGCCTCTTTATAGGCAATGGGTCGCGGTTCCACCTCTTGAATCCTTTTTGGACGGTCCAGGGTTTCACATCCGAAGTATTAATATCGGGTCTCGTCACGATGTTGGCGTGGTTTGTATCATTTGGTATCAAAGTCATCTTCCTAAGAAGGTTTCGCCTATCCTTTATCTTTATTTTTGAGTCAGTCTTTGTTTTTGTGTCTTTGTTTTATTTTTCAATTCGTGTCTATAGTTATTGAGTCTTCAAGTCCTTCGTTTTGTTTATTTAGAGTCCATAAACGAAAAAAAAAATCGAAATTTATGTTTTGTTTGAAAGTTCATCGAGTCTAGGTTAGGTTTTGTCTAGAGTCTAGAAAAAAAAATCGAAATTAAAATAAAAATAAAAGAAAGAACGAGTGAGTTTTGTTGTTCGTTAATCTCGTGAACTCTATTAAGTTTCTTTCTTGTGGCGTCAACATTATAACTTTGGTTCGTGGTTCTATATAGCCATTGGGTCAAGTTGGTTGTTCCATACTTCTGGTTTGCGTTTCTATATAAACGTTAGGTCAGAGTGCTAACGAGGAAAATTTAATCTTGTTTATTGGATGGGGAATTTCTTTATTAATTGTTCGTAAAAAAAAAAAAAAAAAAAAAAAGAAAAGAAAAGTTCCAAATGCAGCGAAGAACTTTCTGCCTCATGGATTCGCTTTCAATACTACACGCACATTCCAAGGAATCGAATTCGAGGACGAATTCCTTTGAAAAGAGGGAGTATGATATGATCCTAACTAGCTCCAACACGAAGAATTGGAAGAAGAGAAAGCGTGCGAATTCGTTGGACAAATCGAATTCCATGCATCCGAGATTCTCTCCTATTTCTGGCAGTTTTACCATTCGGGTTATAACTCTCGCATCCGAAGTCCATTTAAGGTGATTTGAATTGCTACGGAAAGCCAAATTAAAGATCTAAGACTTTGATGTTTTGATCTGAGAGAGATTCGGTGTGTAAGAGGTCAGAAATCGAGCTTGAAGTTAACACACGTGCACAACCAAGTGTCTACTCGTGTTATGAAGAGTGTTCGTGTGGTCGACTTGATATTTGGAGTTTAGATTTTATTAAATTACGTTTTTTTTATTTTAGGATTTATTATTTTTTTATTATTTTATAGTTCTTTTATGGTTAGGATTTTCTTATTTATTAGTTTCCTTATAATATTTTAGGCAAGAGTCCTTTTCCTTGTGAAAAAAGAGTCTTTTAGATCTTATAAATAGGCTGCCAATTTGGCTTATTTTAATGGACGAATTTTGATGATTTAATGGAGTTTATTCTCTTTGGTTCTCTAAGAACTGTTCGAACATTTCGGTGGATTCCGTTTGTTCACTCCGACTTATCAATCGATCTTCCGCAATCGATTGTGGCGTCTTCACATACCAAGGTTCTTGCCTTTTTATAGGCAACGGGTCGCAGTTCCACCTTTGATTCCTTCTTTGGACGGTCCAGGATTTGAAATCCGAAGTATTGATATTGGGTCTCGTCACATGGTTGGCGTGGTTCGTATCACATGGCGTAGAACTTTTCAAGGGGCTCATGTGGATCACTAGTTCCATCGAACTGTGGTAGACTCGAGACCTTTACCCGTTGGAGTAGTATCTCATTGATTATTGCTACAGTGAAGGGACTTCGTCTTACTGGAGGAATTACCCTTCCACCAATAGGATTAATTATGTGGGGAAGGTGATTCGAGCGAGATATCCAACTGTTAATTTCATCCTCTCCACCATTGGGTGGTGGAGCTCGTTAGCGAGAGGTGTTGCCTCTTAGAGGTGGACGTGGGTCTAGTCGCCCAGCTCGTGCATCATAGCGATGAGTAGATTGTTGCATCCGAGACCTAGGGTTTGAGGTGTTGGGAATCCGGCACGTGTACGCAGCGGAAAACAAAAAATTTATGCGATTTAAACGACTTTAAAACACATAAACACATGCCCGACAAATTGAAACAATTAATTGCGTACCTTTGCGCTTCCAGCGAAATTAAAAACTACATACATGCTAAATAATTTAACCGAATTTAAATCAATTAGCATGCTCGCGTTTAAACCAAATAACATGCTCGCAATAATTAAAACGATTTCACGTAATCACATAAAATCATACGAGAACGAACATGAATATATTGTTTAAACGTAAACGAATCAAAAACATGAGATTCGTGTGTTTACCTCTTGAAGCGTGAGGTAGGAGCGCTAAGCAAGTCGAGATTGCTACGGAAACCAATCCGTACAATCCGGGGCAGCAGCGGTGCAGCGGCAGCAGCGGCGATACGGGCACGGCGGCGCGTGTATCTCATGCGCGGTCTTCGGGGCGGCGCGTGGGGTCGCGTGTGTCGTCGGCTCGAGAGCTGCTCCTCGATTCTTCAATCTTCCTCCTCTCGGAGTTCACCTCGTATACTTCGATCTACTAAAACGTGGCACTAGACACGAAGTAGTTAAAATAAAACGGAAGAAACGAAAAGAGAAAAGAACTACCGACTTGGATCGGCCAAGAGATGGCCGATTCCGGCGAGATAGCGGCGACGGCGGCGGTGGTGGCCGCGGGAGAGGGTGGCCGATCGAGAGAGGGAGCGGCTAGGGTTAGGGTTAGGTCTTGTTTTTTTTTTTTGTGCAAGGCCTATAAATCAAGTATTTATAGTACCTTGCATAAAACCCTAACGGGCTTAAGTTGGACCGGGCCCAACAGCTTAAGTTCGTTAGTACTTTTACTTGCTCGTCTCTCTCATTTCAATGATCGGAAAATTGTAACGATTACATTTTCGGAATCATTATAAAGTCCTCGTCATTACGAGTGCCAACTCTCAATTTCCAACTTTCCAAAAGTGGAAACCCTAGTTCAGTGCACTTTCTAAATTTGGAAACTTCCCGATTTAGAAAGTCCACTACATTGTTCGTCTATTCTTTTCCTTTTCTTATTCTCATTCATAATTCCAAATTACGAATGTTGGACCCAATCATATTGACTTCCAATCATGCAAAGATAAACTATTTTATCTCTGACCGTTTATTCAAAGATCTCATGTGCACGAGCAGTGTGACCCTCGATGGTTCAGGTGTAAGCTAGCCGTGGGCCCACAACCCTTTGTGGTCAAAACTCGTCCCTTAGAGTTACGATTAAGATAAAGCTCGTTTCACCTTAATCACCCAACGAATCAAGATTGGCGTCTAGCAACTACACGTCATGATTCCTTAGATACAAATGAAGTGCCCGCAAGAACCTTCAGATATAGTTAACGTACAGTACGGTCCCTTCGATTCATATGTCCCGATCGAACTAGAGGCATTGGTTCGTCGAGACCTCTTTATATGTTCAATGACGGTGCGGTCGTTCCAAGTGTTGTAATCGTTACGTGCATGACTTAGAGAATCGAATTCTCTAATCATCACTTAGTCAACTCTGGCCAGAGACTTAGAATGATTACAAACTTTCAGAACACACAGGACATCCAAGACTATTCTAGCGATCGAAACCCCGACTACAATGCACATACCTCCCACTAGATTTCGGACTGCACGAACACTGGCCCTTGGGATGGTCCTCGGTGGAACTCAGGGACAGGTCACGATACAGCTGGTCCTCTAGTGAAGTCACGGTGATGTCTAGGTCATAAAGACTAATGGTGTACAACTATACCATAGATATCTCTACTCGGTTATTGGGAACCACTTAGAGATTTCTAGGGTGAGGGAGTTCAGTGAGCTCGTCAACTTACGAGCACCCACTTATGCATGTCGATATCACAATACCGTTTACTGATGAGATGCAGTATACACTAAGTGCTAGTCTTCTAATGGGAAAGGCCGATATCCTCATTGGTGGCGTAACCCTTCGACTAGGAACACGTTTAACAGTTATAATACATAAGTAAATATCTCACGATCCTAACGATCAATTACTAGTACTTGTAATAACTGTAAGGACTATATCTATGCTTGTGACAAAGGGACAAAGATATAGAATGCCAAGGAGTTTTATCATTAATACGAATAAAGGTTCGTTTATTACCATAATAAATATGAAAGACCACAGCCAAAAGTTGGCTTGCTGGTCACCTACTCTAACAATCTCCCACTTGACCTAAAGCCAACTACCCATGAATCGCAATCCCATCGACTGTCGATGTTTCTCATGGACCGATCTCGGTAAAGGCTTCGTAAAGGGGTCTGCAACGTTCTCTTCCGAGGTGACTCGTTCTACTTTAACTTCACCTCTATCAATGATCTCTCGGATCACATGATACTTTCTCAGAATATGCTTCGACTTCTGATGAGATCTCGGCTCCCTAGCTTGCGCCAAGGCTCCGGTGTTATCACAGTACAACGGTACTGGATCACTAGCACAAGGAACGACACCCAACTCTTGGATGAACTTCCTTATCCAAGTCCCATCTTTTGCAGTTTCGGACGCTGCAATGTATTCCGCTTCGGTAGTGGAATCGGCCGTTGTGCTTTGCTTAGAACTCTTCCAACACACGGCACCACCATTAAGCGTGAATATAAATCCAGAATTCGACTTTGAGTCGTCCACATCCGATTGAAAACTAGAATCAGTAAAACCCTCTAATTTCAACTCGGCACCCCCATAGACCAAAAATATATCCTTAGTTCTTCGCAAGTACTTGAGAATATCTTTCACGGCTTTCCAGTGAGCCGGGCCGGGGTTAGACTGATATCTGCTTGTGACACTCACAGCATACGCAATATCGGGTCTCGTACATAGCATGCCATACATTATGCTTCCTATGGCAGAAGCATAAGGCGTCCTTTTCATCTCCTCGATTTCACTAGGTGTTTGCGGGCACATAGATTTCGAGAGACGAACCCCATGGGACATTGGCAAGAATCCCTTCTTGGATTCTTCCATGCTAAACCGTTTCATAACGGTGTCTATGTACAGGCTTTGGGATAAGCCAAGCATCTTTCTTGCTCTATCTCTATAGATGCGTATTCCTAATACATAAGATGCTTCTCCCAAATCCTTCATTGAGAAACGTGTGGACAACCATGCTTTCGTTTGTTGCAACATTCCTACGTCATTCCCAATGAGTAGAATGTCATCAACGTAAAGCACTAAAAATATCACTGCCCTCCCACTAACCTTCTTGTATACACAAGGTTCCTCCGGATTCTTCTCAAAATCAAACTCTTTGATAGTTGAGTCGAACCTAATGTTCCAACTACGGGATGCTTGCTTCAATCCATAAATGGATCGCTGGAGCTTGCAAACCTTTTGCTCACTTCCAGAAGATATGAAGCCTTCCGGCTGCGCCATGTAAATTTCTTCCTCAATATCTCCATTAAGGAAGGCGGTCTTCACATCCATTTGCCATATCTCGTAGTCGTACCACGCAGCTATGGCCAGCAAAATCCTAATGGACTTCAGCATCGCGACTGGCGAAAAGGTTTCCTCATAGTCAACACCTTGTCTTTGAGTGTATCCTTTTGCTACCAATCTAGCTTTATAGGTCGATACCTTTCCATCCACTCCAATTTTCTTCTTATAGATCCACTTGCAGCCAATAGGAACAATTCCCTTAGGTCGATCTACCAAGGTCCATACCTTGTTGGAGTACATGGAGTCCATTTCGGATTTCATGGCAGTTAGCCAATGTCCCATGTCCGCATCCGATACGGCCTCATTGTATGTTCTTGGATCTTGTCCAAGATCAACATGATCTTCATCATTTTCGAGGAGGAATAACCTAGCCGGCATTTTCCGAACTCTTTCGGATCTACCTACCGTAGGTTCAGGAGGTATATTAGTGGTTTGTTGTATTGGTTCGATTGCTTGTTCTTGCGTTTGAACTTCATTTTGTGGTTCTTGAACTACTTCAAGTTCTATCATGCTGCCCTTTCTATCGGATAGAAACTCCCTTTCCAAAAAGGTGGCATTTCTCGAAACAAACGTCTTTGCTTCTTTGACATAGTAGAACTCGTATCCCATCGAGTCTTCGGGATACCCCACAAAATAGCACAAGTCGGATTTACTATCCAACTTATCTCCCACTAATCGCTTCACATAAGCGGGACAACCCCATATCCTAATATGTTTGTAGTTGGGCTTCCGGGAATGCCAAAGTTCATAAGGTGTGGATTTAACTGCTTTGGTGTTAACTCTATTCAGCAAATACGCGGCAGTACGAAGTGCATGACCCCACAAGTATGCCGGTAAGTTTGTGAACCCCATCATTGATCGAACCATATCTAATAAAGTTCGATTCCGACGTTCGGAGACTCCATTAAGTTGAGGAGTTCCCGGTGGAGTCCATTGGGATTGTATCCCATTCTCTTTTAGATAGTCAATGAACTCGATGCTCAAGTATTCTCCACCACGATCGGATCGCAGCTTCTTAATACTTAGTCCGAGTTGCTTTTCCACTTCGTTTCTAAAATCTTTGAACCTTTCAAATGTTTCAGACTTGTACTTCATCAAGTACACATACCCATACCTAGAATAATCGTCGGTAAAGGTAGCGAAGTAGTTATATCCACCCTTCGCACTAACACTTAGTGGACCACATACATCTGTATGGATCAAATCCAAAAGACCCTCGGCTCGTTCCATTTTCCCTTTGTAGGGTGACTTGGTCATTTTCCCTTTAAGGCAAGATTCACAAATTTGTAGTGATTTCACGTCCTCCAAAGAGAACAGTCCTTCACTAGCAAAATCGTTCATCCTTCTTAAAGAGACATGACCTAATCTAGCGTGCCAAAGTTGTGCGGGGTTTTGACCTATCTCCTTACGTTTTGCTGAATTTCGCCTTAGGGGCCCCCACTACCTTCACCCACTTCGAACTTGCTGTTTGGAAAGGGAACTCTTTCATTTTTCTTCTTTTAGGAAGAACTCTTCTTTCTAGAAGTAACAGCAATGAGAACAGACTTCTCTTTCTTAATGGTGGACTCGAAACTGACCAACATGTTCATTAACTAATCCAAGGGAGGATCTAGTTTGTTCATGTTGAAGTTCACTATGAACAATTCATAGGAACTAGGAAGAGACAACAGGATCAAATCCAACGAGGGCTCGGCCGGGAGGGTGACATCGAGATGCACTAGCTTTTCAAGGAGAGTGATCATTTTGAGACAGTGCTCGTGGACCGAAGTCCCTTCGCGCAGTCTCGCTGTGATCAACTCCTTTGTAGCAATGTACCTCGATGCCCTAATATTCTCACTATACATGCTATCGAGATGAGCCTTTATATCGAAAGCATGCATGTGAGACTCATATTTCCTTGCAAGCGCGGGCTCCATGGCGGCTATCATATAGCACCTAGCATGTGTGTCATCTTTCTTCCAAGCTTCATAAGTTTCCTTTTCAGCACCAGTCGCTGTGGCAGGTATAGTGGCGGGAAGTCTCTCGTTCAAAACATAGAGACGCCCCTCAACGGTTAGCACAAGCTTAAGACTACGCAACCAATCCAGGTAATTAGGGCCATTGAGTTTATTGTCGAGGATTGACATTATGGGATTCTTAGACATGATTATCTGAGAGGTATAGGGAAGAGGATTATTAGAGATTCGCGTTAAATGATTGTTACAATTAAATGTTTGGCCTTATGTTATTTAATTGTTCTCCCACTAATTTTATCGAGTTCCACTTCCCTCTAGTAGACAAACAAGAAAACTTATTTTTCTTAATGGGCTTTAGGTCCAATAGACAAATATAACCCGTAGTTAATCTAGCCCGATTATATTTGCCCAAAGGTAGATCACAATCAATCATATCCACAATATGACCCTAAATTAATTTTCCTCACACTTGATAATGACCTAAGTTAATCTCGCGAATATCAAAATCGTCGTGTGTCAAGTCTAACCTACCAATCAAAGATGCTCATAGAACTTGATTATGCCAAACTAATGCAGTCCCTAGTTAATCTAGCCGACCACGTTAATCCAACATAACCCCTTTCTATGGCTACCTTCATCGTTATGTCAATTGAATTACAGCTTACTCTACCATAGCACTCCCCGCTAACACGGCTTACTGCACTACAGCAAAGGGCTACACATAATCCAACTGTTGGCAGAAGGAAAGAAATAACTCAACAGATTGGGTCATTCTTTATAGCTTGAAATGATTCTCAATTAAATTAAGAATGAGGGATTTTTATTAAAATGTTTTATCTCATCAGAAGGTTCGGATTGGTCTATGTGATTCCTACATCTATGTTCTCTAAAGGTATATGGAAACGCATATTGTCCTAAGAGGAACATACGACCTAACTACATAATTAATTACATTAATTAATTATCGAGTTTTTCAAAATAATTATAGAACCTCAACTAGCATAAATCATTCAAATAATGTTGAGGTACTACTAATTAAGTTGAACTTATAATCAATATTATATTTGTGTTCTATTAATTGAAATCAATTTAACAAATTAAATCAATTTGATTAATCTAACACCTATTTACTAAAATAGATGATTGTCGATCCAATTATCTAATTGGGATTAATTGAAAATAATTTTCCAAAAATTAAAATCAATTTGTTTTAAGTTTAATTTTAGAAATCTGAAATAATTTTTTTTTTATTTTTTTTTTTATTTTCAGTGAACCGGTTCGGCCCAACCGGTCTGACCGGTTCGGACCGAATCGGTCCGGTTCTGTCCGGTCCAACTGACCCAAATCAGTGGGCCGGGTCAGTCGGACCGGGAACCGGTCTGACCGACCCGAATCCACGTGGATTCGGTCAACTAAATCGCACACAACCATCGAACCAGCCGGTTCGACCGGTTCGATCCGATTAAACAAAAACCGATGTTTTAAAAACAATTTCAGATCCGATTTTCCAATTTTAAACAATTTTAAAGCTGGAAAAATTCTAAACAATATTTCAAAAATATTTTAAACTTACGAAAACTTCCAATTACATAATACGACAACCACTACTTTAATAAATCGAACATGCATAAAATCATAGCATATTAAACGACGCAATTAATTGCGCAACGAGCTCTGATACCACTGTTGGGTTTCGGGCACGCATACGCAGCGGAAAACAAAAGTTTTATGCGATTTAAACGACTTTAAAACACATAAGCACATGCCCGATAATATTAATCAATTAATTGCGTACCTTTGCGCTTCCAGCGAAATTAAAAACAACATACATTGCGTACCTTTGCGCTTCCAGCGAAATTAAAACAACAACATGCTTAATTACTTAATCGAAATTAAATCAATTAGCATGCTCGCTTTTAAATCAAATAATCATGCTCGCAATAATAAAACCAATTTCATGTAGACACATAAAATCATACAAGTTTCTTATTAAAACGAACATGCATATATTAATTTAAACGTAACCGAATCCAATGACAATAGATTCGAAACATTACCTCTTGAAGCGTGAGGTAGGCGCACTAAGCAAAGCTAGATTGCCACGGAAACCAATCCGTGCAATCCGGGGCGGCAACGGCGATGATCCGAGCTACGGCAGCGCATGTGATTCACGCGCAGAGAAGATGGCTAGCTGCTCTTCCCACTCCTATTGATCCAACCTGTTTGCTGATCTGAAATTACAGCCTTGCTCCGACTTCAGTATCTCCATGCGTATTTACTGGATGAACAATTCCTTCTGGACGATCGTATATTTATGAGTCGTGAAGCTGCTGTCAAAATTTCACGTCCATCGGATGACCGGTTGATTAATGGCGAATTTTCTCGCTGGGCAGCGCAGAAAATCCGAGAGCAGTTTTTCGGAATTGCCTTCTCGCATCTTTGATTCCTCGATCTTCCTCCTCTTGGATTTCACCTCGTATACTTCGATCTACTAAACACGTGGCACTAGACACGTAATAGTCAGAATAACGGAAGAAAAGAAAGAAGGAAAGGAATACCGAAAGAGATCGGCCAACGGGTGGCCGATTCCGGCGAATTTCCGGCGACGGCGCGGTGGTGGTGGCCGCGGGAGAGGGTGGCTGATCGAGAGAGGCAGCGGCTAGGGTTATGAACGTGTGTTCTCTTAGTTGTGTGTGTGCAAGACCTATAAATCAAGTATTTATATGTCTTGCATAAAACCCTAACGGGCTTAAGTTGGACCGGGCCCAACAGCTTAAGCTCGTTAGTTCTTTTACTCGCTCGTCTCTCTCAATTCAATGATCGGAAAATTGCAACAATTACATTTTCGGAATCATTATAATATCCTCGTCATTACGAGTGTCAACTCTCATTTTCCAACTTTCCAAAAGTGGAAACCCTAGTTCAGTGCACTTTCTAAATTTGGAAACTTCCCGATTTAGAAAGTTCACTAACACGTTCGCCTATTCTTTTCCTTTTCTTATTCTCATTCATAATTCCAAATTACGAATGTTGGATCCAATCATATTGACTTCCAATCATGCAAAGATAAACTATTTTATCTCTGACCGTTTATTCAAAGATCTCATGTACACGAGCAGTGTGACCGTCGATGGTTCAGGTGTAAGCTAGCCGTGGGCCCACAACCCTTTGTGGTCAAAACTCGTCCCCTTAGAGTTACGATTAAGATGAAGCTCGTTTCACCTTAATCACCCAACGAATCAAGATTGGCGTCTAGCAACTACGCGTCATGATTCCCTAGATACAAATGAAGTGCCTGCAAGAACCTTCAGATATAGTTAACGTACAGTACGGTCCCTTCGATACATATGTCCCGATCGAACTAGAGGCATTGGTTCATCGAGACCTCTTTATATGTTCGATGACGGTGCGATCGTTCCAAGTGTTGTAATCGTCACGTGCATGACTTAGAGAATCGAATTCTCTAATCATCACTTAGTCAGCTCTGGCCAGAGACTTAGAATGATTACAAACTTTCAGAACACACAGGACATCCAAGACTATTCTAGCGATCGAATCCCCGACTACAATGCACAGACCTCCCACTAGATTTCGGACTGCACGAACACTGGCCCTTGGGATGGTCCTCGGTGGAACTCAGAGACAGGTCACGATACAGCTGGTCCTCTAGTGAAGTCACGGTGATGTCTAGGTCATAAGGACTAATGGTGTACAACTATACCATAGATATCTCTACTCGATTATTGGGAACCACTTAGAGATTTCTAGGGTGAGGGAGTTCAGTGAACTCGTCAACTTACGAGCACCCACTTATGCATGCCGATATCACAATACCGTTTACTGATGAGATGCAGTACACATACACTAAGTGCTAGTCTTCTAATGGGAAAGGCCGATATCCTCATTGGTGGCGTAACCCTTCGACTAGGAACACGTTTAACAGTTATAATACATAAGTAAATATCTCACGATCCTAACGATCAATTACTAGTACTTGTAATAACTGTAAGGACTATATCTATGCTTGTGACAAAGGGACAAAGATATAGAATGCCAAGGAGTTTTATCATTAATACGAATAAAGGTTCGTTTATTACCATAATAAATATGAAAGACCACAGCCAAAAGTTGGCTTGCTGGTCACCTACTCTAACAATCTCCCACTTGACCTAAAGCCAACTACCCATGAATCGCAATCCCATCGACTGTCGATGTTTCTCATGGACTGATCTCGGTAAAGGCTTCGTAAAGGGGTCTGCAACGTTCTCTTCCGAGGTGACTCGTTCTACTTTAACTTCACCTCTATCAATGATCTCTCGGATCACATGATACTTTCTCAGAATATGCTTCGACTTCTGATGAGATCTCGGCTCCCTAGCTTGCGCCAAGGCTCCGGTGTTATCACAGTACAACGGTACTGGATCACTAGCACAAGGAACGACACCCAACTCTTGGATGAACTTCCTTATCCAAGTCCCATCTTTTGCAGTTTCGGACGCTGCAATGTATTCCGCTTCGGTAGTGGAATCGGCCGTTGTGCTTTGCTTAGAACTCTTCCAACACACGGCACCACCATTAAGCGTGAATATAAATCCAGAATTCGACTTTGAGTCGTCCACATCCGATTGAAAACTAGAATCAGTAAAACCCTCTAATTTCAACTCGGCACCCCCATAGACCAAAAATATATCCTTAGTTCTTCGCAAGTACTTGAGAATATCTTTCACGGCTTTCCAGTGAGCCGGGCCGGGGTTAGACTGATATCTGCTTGTGACACTCACAGCATACGCAATATCGGGTCTCGTACATAGCATGCCATACATTATGCTTCCTATGGCAGAAGCATAAGGCATCCTTTTCATCTCCTCGATTTCACTAGGTGTTTGCGGGCACATAGATTTCGAGAGACGAACCCCATGGGACATTGGCAAGAATCCCTTCTTGGATTCTTCCATGCTAAACCGTTTCATAACGGTGTCTATGTACAGGCTTTGGGATAAGCCAAGCATCTTTCTTGCTCTATCTCTATAGATGCGTATTCCTAATACATAAGATGCTTCTCCCAAATCCTTCATTGAGAAACGTGTGGACAACCATGCTTTCGTTTGTTGCAACATTCCTACGTCATTCCCAATGAGTAGAATGTCATCAACGTAAAGCACTAAAAATATCACTGCCCTCCCACTAACCTTCTTGTATACACAAGGTTCCTCCGGATTCTTCTCAAAATCAAACTCTTTGATAGTTGAGTCGAACCTAATGTTCCAACTACGGGATGCTTGCTTCAATCCATAAATGGATCGCTGGAGCTTGCAAACCTTTTGCTCACTTCCAGAAGATATGAAGCCTTCCGGCTGCGCCATGTAAATTTCTTCCTCAATATCTCCATTAAGGAAGGCGGTCTTCACATCCATTTGCCATATCTCGTAGTCGTACCACGCAGCTATGGCCAGCAAAATCCTAATGGACTTCAGCATCGCGACTGGCGAAAAGGTTTCCTCATAGTCAACACCTTGTCTTTGAGTGTATCCTTTTGCTACCAATCTAGCTTTATAGGTCGATACCTTTCCATCCACTCCAATTTTCTTCTTATAGATCCACTTGCAGCCAATAGGAACAATTCCCTTAGGTCGATCTACCAAGGTCCATACCTTGTTGGAGTACATGGAGTCCATTTCGGATTTCATGGCAGTTAGCCAATGTCCCATGTCCGCATCCGATACGGCCTCATTGTATGTTCTTGGATCTTGTCCAAGATCAACATGATCTTCATCATTTTCGAGGAGGAATAACCTAGCCGGCATTTTCCGAACTCTTTCGGATCTACCTACCGTAGGTTCAGGAGGTATATTAGTGGTTTGTTGTATTGGTTCGATTGCTTGTTCTTGCGTTTGAACTTCATTTTGTGGTTCTTGAACTACTTCAAGTTCTATCATGCTGCCCTTTCTATCGGATAGAAACTCCCTTTCCAAAAAGGTGGCATTTCTCGAAACAAACGTCTTTGCTTCTTTGACATAGTAGAACTCGTATCCCATCGAGTCTTCGGGATACCCCACAAAATAGCACAAGTCGGATTTACTATCCAACTTATCTCCCACTAATCGCTTCACATAAGCGGGACAACCCCATATCCTAATATGTTTGTAGTTGGGCTTCCGGGAATGCCAAAGTTCATAAGGTGTGGATTTAACTGCTTTGGTGTTAACTCTATTCAGCAAATACGCGGCAGTACGAAGTGCATGACCCCACAAGTATGCCGGTAAGTTTGTGAACCCCATCATTGATCGAACCATATCTAATAAAGTTCGATTCCGACGTTCGGAGACTCCATTAAGTTGAGGAGTTCCCGGTGGAGTCCATTGGGATTGTATCCCATTCTCTTTTAGATAGTCAATGAACTCGATGCTCAAGTATTCTCCACCACGATCGGATCGCAGCTTCTTAATACTTAGTCCGAGTTGCTTTTCCACTTCGTTTCTAAAATCTTTGAACCTTTCAAATGTTTCAGACTTGTACTTCATCAAGTACACATACCCATACCTAGAATAATCGTCGGTAAAGGTAGCGAAGTAGTTATATCCACCCTTCGCACTAACACTTAGTGGACCACATACATCTGTATGGATCAAATCCAAAAGACCCTCGGCTCGTTCCATTTTCCCTTTGTAGGGTGACTTGGTCATTTTCCCTTTAAGGCAAGATTCACAAATTTGTAGTGATTTCACGTCCTCCAAAGAGAACAGTCCTTCACTAGCAAAATCGTTCATCCTTCTTAAAGAGACATGACCTAATCTAGCGTGCCAAAGTTGTGCGGGGTTTTGACCTATCTCCTTACGTTTTGCTGAATTTCGCCTTAGGGGCCCCCACTACCTTCACCCACTTCGAACTTGCTGTTTGGAAAGGGAACTCTTTCATTTTTCTTCTTTTAGGAAGAACTCTTCTTTCTAGAAGTAACAGCAATGAGAACAGACTTCTCTTTCTTAATGGTGGACTCGAAACTGACCAACATGTTCATTAACTAATCCAAGGGAGGATCTAGTTTGTTCATGTTGAAGTTCACTATGAACAATTCATAGGAACTAGGAAGAGACAACAGGATCAAATCCAACGAGGGCTCGGCCGGGAGGGTGACATCGAGATGCACTAGCTTTTCAAGGAGAGTGATCATTTTGAGACAGTGCTCGTGGACCGAAGTCCCTTCGCGCAGTCTCGCTGTGATCAACTCCTTTGTAGCAATGTACCTCGATGCCCTAATATTCTCACTATACATGCTATCGAGATGAGCCTTTATATCGAAAGCATGCATGTGAGACTCATATTTCCTTGCAAGCGCGGGCTCCATGGCGGCTATCATATAGCACCTAGCATGTGTGTCATCTTTCTTCCAAGCTTCATAAGTTTCCTTTTCAGCACCAGTCGCTGTGGCAGGTATAGTGGCGGGAAGTCTCTCGTTCAAAACATAGAGACGCCCCTCAACGGTTAGCACAAGCTTAAGACTACGCAACCAATCCAGGTAATTAGGGCCATTGAGTTTATTGTCGAGGATTGACATTATGGGATTCTTAGACATGATTATCTGAGAGGTATAGGGAAGAGGATTATTAGAGATTCGCGTTAAATGATTGTTACAATTAAATGTTTGGCCTTATGTTATTTAATTGTTCTCCCACTAATTTTATCGAGTTCCACTTCCCTCTAGTAGACAAACAAGAAAACTTATTTTTCTTAATGGGCTTTAGGTCCAATAGACAAATATAACCCGTAGTTAATCTAGCCCGATTATATTTGCCCAAAGGTAGATCACAATCAATCATATCCACAATATGACCCTAAATTAATTTTCCTCACACTTGATAATGACCTAAGTTAATCTCGCGAATATCAAAATCGTCGTGTGTCAAGTCTAACCTACCAATCAAAGATGCTCATAGAACTTGATTATGCCAAACTAATGCAGTCCCTAGTTAATCTAGCCGACCACGTTAATCCAACATAACCCCTTTCTATGGCTACCTTCATCGTTATGTCAATTGAATTACAGCTTACTCTACCATAGCACTCCCCGCTAACACGGCTTACTGCACTACAGCAAAGGGCTACACATAATCCAACTGTTGGCAGAAGGAAAGAAATAACTCAACAGATTGGGTCATTCTTTATAGCTTGAAATGATTCTCAATTAAATTAAGAATGAGGGATTTTTATTAAAATGTTTTATCTCATCAGAAGGTTCGGATTGGTCTATGTGATTCCTACATCTATGTTCTCTAAAGGTATATGGAAACGCATATTGTCCTAAGAGGAACATACGACCTAACTACATAATTAATTACATTAATTAATTATCGAGTTTTTCAAAATAATTATAGAACCTCAACTAGCATAAATCATTCAAATAATGTTGAGGTACTACTAATTAAGTTGAACTTATAATCAATATTATATTTGTGTTCTATTAATTGAAATCAATTTAACAAATTAAATCAATTTGATTAATCTAACACCTATTTACTAAAATAGATGATTGTCGATCCAATTATCTAATTGGGATTAATTGAAAATAATTTTCCAAAAATTAAAATCAATTTGTTTTAAGTTTAATTTTAGAAATCTGAAATAATTTTTTTTTTTATTTTTTTTTTTATTTTCAGTGAACCGGTTCGGCCCAACCGGTCTGACCGGTTCGGACCGAATCGGTCCGGTTCTGTCCGGTCCAACTGACCCAAATCAGTGGGCCGGGTCAGTCGGACCGGGAACCGGTCTGACCGACCCGAATCCACGTGGATTCGGTCAACTAAATCGCACACAACCATCGAACCAGCCGGTTCGACCGGTTCGATCCGATTAAACAAAAACCGATGTTTTAAAAACAATTTCAGATCCGATTTTCCAATTTTAAACAATTTTAAAGCTGGAAAAATTCTAAACAATATTTCAAAAATATTTTAAACTTACGAAAACTTCCAATTACATAATACGACAACCACTACTTTAATAAATCGAACATGCATAAAATCATAGCATATTAAACGACGCAATTAATTGCGCAACGAGCTCTGATACCACTGTTGGGTTTCGGGCACGCATACGCAGCGGAAAACAAAAGTTTTATGCGATTTAAACGACTTTAAAACACATAAGCACATGCCCGATAATATTAATCAATTAATTGCGTACCTTTGCGCTTCCAGCGAAATTAAAAACAACATACATTGCGTACCTTTGCGCTTCCAGCGAAATTAAAACAACAACATGCTTAATTACTTAATCGAAATTAAATCAATTAGCATGCTCGCTTTTAAATCAAATAATCATGCTCGCAATAATAAAACCAATTTCATGTAGACACATAAAATCATACAAGTTTCTTATTAAAACGAACATGCATATATTAATTTAAACGTAACCGAATCCAATGACAATAGATTCGAAACATTACCTCTTGAAGCGTGAGGTAGGCGCACTAAGCAAAGCTAGATTGCCACGGAAACCAATCCGTGCAATCCGGGGCGGCAACGGCGATGATCCGAGCTACGGCAGCGCATGTGATTCACGCGCAGAGAAGATGGCTAGCTGCTCTTCCCACTCCTATTGATCCAACCTGTTTGCTGATCTGAAATTACAGCCTTGCTCCGACTTCAGTATCTCCATGCGTATTTACTGGATGAACAATTCCTTCTGGACGATCGTATATTTATGAGTCGTGAAGCTGCTGTCAAAATTTCACGTCCATCGGATGACCGGTTGATTAATGGCGAATTTTCTCGCTGGGCAGCGCAGAAAATCCGAGAGCAGTTTTTCGGAATTGCCTTCTCGCATCTTTGATTCCTCGATCTTCCTCCTCTTGGATTTCACCTCGTATACTTCGATCTACTAAACACGTGGCACTAGACACGTAATAGTCAGAATAACGGAAGAAAAGAAAGAAGGAAAGGAATACCGAAAGAGATCGGCCAACGGGTGGCCGATTCCGGCGAATTTCCGGCGACGGCGCGGTGGTGGTGGCCGCGGGAGAGGGTGGCTGATCGAGAGAGGCAGCGGCTAGGGTTATGAACGTGTGTTCTCTTAGTTGTGTGTGTGCAAGACCTATAAATCAAGTATTTATATGTCTTGCATAAAACCCTAACGGGCTTAAGTTGGACCGGGCCCAACAGCTTAAGCTCGTTAGTTCTTTTACTCGCTCGTCTCTCTCAATTCAATGATCGGAAAATTGCAACAATTACATTTTCGGAATCATTATAATATCCTCGTCATTACGAGTGTCAACTCTCATTTTCCAACTTTCCAAAAGTGGAAACCCTAGTTCAGTGCACTTTCTAAATTTGGAAACTTCCCGATTTAGAAAGTTCACTAACACGTTCGCCTATTCTTTTCCTTTTCTTATTCTCATTCATAATTCCAAATTACGAATGTTGGATCCAATCATATTGACTTCCAATCATGCAAAGATAAACTATTTTATCTCTGACCGTTTATTCAAAGATCTCATGTACACGAGCAGTGTGACCCTCGATGGTTCAGGTGTAAGCTAGCCGTGGGCCCACAACCCTTTGTGGTCAAAACTCATCCCCTTAGAGTTACGATTAAGATGAAGCTCGTTTCACCTTAATCACCCAACGAATCAAGATTGGCGTCTAGCAACTACGCGTCATGATTCCCTAGATACAAATGAAGTGCCTGCAAGAACCTTCAGATATAGTTAACGTACAGTACGGTCCCTTCGATACATATGTCCCGATCGAACTAGAGGCATTGGTTCATCGAGACCTCTTTATATGTTCGATGACGGTGCGATCGTTCCAAGTGTTGTAATCGTCACGTGCATGACTTAGAGAATCGAATTCTCTAATCATCACTTAGTCAGCTCTGGCCAGAGACTTAGAATGATTACAAACTTTCAGAACACACAGGACATCCAAGACTATTCTAGCGATCGAATCCCCGACTACAATGCACAGACCTCCCACTAGATTTCGGACTGCACGAACACTGGCCCTTGGGATGGTCCTCGGTGGAACTCAGAGACAGGTCACGATACAGCTGGTCCTCTAGTGAAGTCACGGTGATGTCTAGGTCATAAGGACTAATGGTGTACAACTATACCATAGATATCTCTACTCGATTATTGGGAACCACTTAGAGATTTCTAGGGTGAGGGAGTTCAGTGAACTCGTCAACTTACGAGCACCCACTTATGCATGCCGATATCACAATACCGTTTACTGATGAGATGCAGTACACATACACTAAGTGCTAGTCTTCTAATGGGAAAGGCCGATATCCTCATTGGTGGCGTAACCCTTCGACTAGGAACACGTTTAACAGTTATAATACATAAGTAAATATCTCACGATCCTAACGATCAATTACTAGTACTTGTAATAACTGTAAGGACTATATCTATGCTTGTGACAAAGGGACAAAGATATAGAATGCCAAGGAGTTTTATCATTAATACGAATAAAGGTTCGTTTATTACCATAATAAATATGAAAGACCACAGCCAAAAGTTGGCTTGCTGGTCACCTACTCTAACAATCTCCCACTTGACCTAAAGCCAACTACCCATGAATCGCAATCCCATCGACTGTCGATGTTTCTCATGGACTGATCTCGGTAAAGGCTTCGTAAAGGGGTCTGCAACGTTCTCTTCCGAGGTGACTCGTTCTACTTTAACTTCACCTCTATCAATGATCTCTCGGATCACATGATACTTTCTCAGAATATGCTTCGACTTCTGATGAGATCTCGGCTCCCTAGCTTGCGCCAAGGCTCCGGTGTTATCACAGTACAACGGTACTGGATCACTAGCACAAGGAACGACACCCAACTCTTGGATGAACTTCCTTATCCAAGTCCCATCTTTTGCAGTTTCGGACGCTGCAATGTATTCCGCTTCGGTAGTGGAATCGGCCGTTGTGCTTTGCTTAGAACTCTTCCAACACACGGCACCACCATTAAGCGTGAATATAAATCCAGAATTCGACTTTGAGTCGTCCACATCCGATTGAAAACTAGAATCAGTAAAACCCTCTCATTTCAACTCGGCACCCCCATAGACCAAAAATATATCCTTAGTTCTTCGCAAGTACTTGAGAATATCTTTCACGGCTTTCCAGTGAGCCGGGCCGGGGTTAGACTGATATCTGCTTGTGACACTCACAGCATACGCAATATCGGGTCTCGTACATAGCATGCCATACATTATGCTTCCTATGGCAGAAGCATAAGGCGTCCTTTTCATCTCCTCGATTTCACTAGGTGTTTGCGGGCACATAGATTTCGAGAGACGAACCCCATGGGACATTGGCAAGAATCCCTTCTTGGATTCTTCCATGCTAAACCGTTTCATAACGGTGTCTATGTACAAGCTTTGGGATAAGCCAAGCATCTTTCTTGCTCTATCTCTATAGATGCGTATTCCTAATACATAAGATGCTTCTCCCAAATCCTTCATTGAGAAACGTGTGGACAACCATGCTTTCGTTTGTTGCAACATTCCTACGTCATTCCCAATGAGTAGAATGTCATCAACGTAAAGCACTAAAAATATCACTGCCCTCCCACTAACCTTCTTGTATACACAAGGTTCCTCCGGATTCTTCTCAAAATCAAACTCTTTGATAGTTGAGTCGAACCTAATGTTCCAACTATGGGATGCTTGTTTCAATCCATAAATGGATCGCTGGAGCTTGCAAACCTTTTGCTCACTTCCAGAAGATATGAAGCCTTCCGGCTGCGCCATGTAAATTTCTTCCTCAATATCTCCATTAAAGAAGGCGGTCTTCACATCCATTTGCCATATCTCGTAGCCGTACCACGCAGCTATGGCCAGCAAAATCCTAATGGACTTCAGCATAGCGACTGGTGAAAAGGTTTCCTCATAGTCAACACCTTGCCTTTGAGTGTATCCTTTCGCTACCAATCTAGCTTTATAGGTCGATACCTTTCCATCAACTCCAATTTTCTTCTTATAGATCTACTTGCAGCCTATAGGAACAATTCCTTTAGGTGGATCTACCAAGGTCCACACCTTGTTGGCGTACATGGAGTCCATCTCGGATTTCATGGCAGTTAGCCAATGTCCCATGTCCGCATCCGATACGGCCTCATTGTATGTTCTTGGATCTTGTCCAAGATCAACATGATCTTCATCATTCTCGAGGAGGAATAACCTATCCGGCATTTTCCGAACTCTTTCGGATCTACGCACTGTAGGTTCAGGAGGTATATTAGTGGTTTGTTGTATTGGTTCGATTACTTGTTCTTGCGTTTGAACTTCACTTTGTGGTTCTTGAACTACTTCAAGTTCTATTATGCTGCCCTTTCTATCGGATAGAAACTCCCTTTCCAAAAAGGTGGCATTTCTCGAAACAAACGTCTTTGCTTCCTTGACATAATAGAACTCGTATCCCATCGAGTCTTCGGGATACCCCACAAAATAGCACAAGTCGGATTTACTATCCAACTTATCTCCCACTACTCGCTTCACATAAGCGGGACAACCCCATATCCTAATATGTTTGTAGTTGGGTTTCCGGGAATGCCAAAGTTCATAAGGTGTGGATTTAACTGCTTTGGTGTTAACTATATTCAGCAAATACGGGGCAGTACGAAGTGCATGACCCCACAAGTATGCCGGTAAGATTGTGAACCCCATCATTGATCGAACCATATCTGATAAAGTTCGATTCCGACGTTCGGAGACTCCATTAAGTTGAGGAGTTCCAGGTGGAGGTCATTGAGATTGTATCCCATTCTCTTTTAGATAGTCAATGAACTCGATGCTTAAGTATTCTCCTCCACGATCAGATCGCAGCTTCTTAATACTTCGTCCGAGTTGCTTCTCTACTTCGTGTCTAAAATCTTTGAACCTTTCAAATGTTTCAGACTTGTACTTCATCAAGTACACATACCCATACCTAGAATAATCGTCGGTAAAGGTAGCGAAGTAGTTGTATCCACCATTCGCACTAACACTTAGTGGACCACATACATCTGTGTGGATCAAATCCAAAAGACCCTCGGCTCGTTCCATTTTCCCTTTGTAGGGTGACTTGGTCATTTTCCCTTTAAGGCAAGATTCACAAGTTTGTAGTGATTTCACGTCCTCCAAAGAGAAAAATCCTTCACTAACAAAATCGTTCATCCTTCTTAAAGAGACATGACCTAATCTAGCGTGCCAAAGTTGTGCGGGGTTTTGATCTATCTCCTTACATTTTGCTGATATAACATTGATAGGTATTTCATTTGGATTTAGTTCATACAAGTTGTTTAATAGTCATCCTTTGCAAATCAAATTCTCATTCTTTTGTATAATGCAAATCGAATTTCCAAAAACAAAAGTAAAACCTTCAATATCTAATACAGTAACAGAAATAAGGTTTCTAATGAGGGACGGAACAAATAAACAATCGTTCAAAACAATAGGAAAACTAGAATCCAAAACATTTAAGTAAATTGTGCCAATGGCTTCAGCAGCAACTCTTGCTCCATTCCCCATCCTTAGGTAGGTCTCACCCGCTCTAAGCTTTCGACTTTTGCCATTAGCTGCAAATCATTGCACAAATGTGAGCCACAGCCCGTATCCAATACCCAAGAAGAAGAGTTGACAGACAAATTTACGTCAATGAAATACTTACCCTTTTCAGAACTTTTCTGCTTTAGGTAAGCCTTGCAGTTGCGGCACCAATGTCCTTTCTTTCCACAGTGATGGCAAGCATCATCAACTTGCTTGCCAACCTTTGCCTTGGGGCCCCCACTACCTTCACCCACTTCGAACTTGCTGTTTGGGAAGGGAACTCTTTCCTTTCTCTTCTTTTGGGAAGAACTCTTCTTTCCAGAAGTAGCAGCAATGAGAACAGACTTCTCTTTCTTAATGGTGGACTCGAAACTGACCAACATGTTCATCAACTCATCCAAGGGAGGATCTAGTTTGTTCATGTTGAAGTTCACTATGAACGATTCATAGGAACTAGGAAGAGACAACAGGATCAAATCCAATGAGAGCTCGGCCGGGAGGGTGACATCGAGATTCACTAGCTTTTCAAGAGTGATCATTTTGAGATAGTGCTCGTGGACCGAAGTCCCTTCACGCAGTCTCGCCGTGATCAACCCCTTTGTAGCAGCGTACCTCGATGCCCTAATATTCTCACTATACATGCTATCGAGATGAGCCTTTATATCGAAAGCATGCATGTGAGACTCATATTTCCTCGCAAGCGCAGGCTCCATGGCGGCTATCATATAGCACCTAGCATGTGTGTCATCCTTCTTCCATGCTTCATAAGTTTCCTTTTCAGCATCAGTCGCTGTGGCAGGTATAGTGGCAGGAAGTCTCTCGTTCAAAACATAGAGACGCCCCTCAACGGTTAGCACAAGCTTAAGACTACGCAACCAATCTAGGTAATTAGGGCCATTGAGTTTATTGTCGAGGATTGACATTATGGGATTCTTAGACATGATTATCTGAGAGGTATAGAGAAGAGGATTATTAGAGATTCGCGTTAAATGATTGTTACAATTAAATGTTTGGACTTATGTTATTTAATTGTTTTCCCACTAATTTTATCGAGTTCCACTTCCCTCTAGTAGACAAACGAGAAAACTGATTTTTCTTAATGGGCTTTAGGTCCAATAGACAAATATAACACGTAGTTAATCTAGCCCGATTATATTTGCCCAAAGTTAGATCACAATCAATCATATCCACAATATGACCCTAAATTAATTTTCCTCACACATGATAATGACCTAAGTTAATCTCGCGAATATCAAAATCGTCGTGTGTCAAGTCTAACCTACCAATCAAAGATGCTCATAGAACTTGATTATGCCAAACTAATGCAGTCCCTAGTTAATCTAGCCGACCACGTTAATCCAACATAACCCTTTTCTATGACTACCTTCATCGTTATGTCAATTGAATTACAGCTTACTCTACCATAGCACTCCCCACTAACACGGCTTACTGCACTACAGTAAAGAGCTACACATAATCCAACCGTTGGCAGAAGGAAAGAAATAACTCAACAAATTGGGTTTTTCTTTATAGCTTGAAATAATTCTTAATTAGATTAAGAATGAGGGGTTTTATTAAAAGTTTTATCTCATCAGAAGGTTCGGATTGGTCTATGTGATTCCTACATCTATGTTCTCTAAAGGTATATGGAAACGCATATTGTCCTAAGAGGAACATACGACCTAACTACATAATTAATTACAATAATTAATTATCGGGTTTTTCAAAATAATTATAGAACCTCAACTAGCATAAATTTTTCAAATAATGTTGAGGTACTACTAATTAAGTTGAACTATATTCAATATTATATATGTGTTCTATTAATTGAAATTAATTTAACAATTTAAATTAATTAATTAATCTAACACATATTTACTAAAATAGACGATTGTCGATCCAATTACCTAATTGGGATTAATTGAAAATAATTTTCAAAAAAAAATTAAAATCAATTTGTTTTAAGTTTAATTTTAGAAATCTGAAATAAAATTTTTTTTTTTTTCAGTGAACCGGTTCGGCCCAACCGGTCTGACCGGTTCGGACCGAAGCGGTCCGGTTCTGCCCGGTCCAGTTGACCCAAATCAGTGGGCCGGGTCAGTCGGACCGAGAACCGGTCTGACCGACCCGAATCCACGTGGATTCGGTCAACTAGATCGCACACAACCATCGAACCGGCCGGTTCGACCGGTTCGATCCGAACAATTAAAAAACCGACGTTTAAAAATAATTTCAGATCCGATTTTCCAATTTTAAACATTTTAAAGGTGGAAAAATTCTAAACAATATTTCAAAAATATTTTAAACTTACGAAAACTCCCAATTACATAATACAACAATCACTACTTTAATAAATCGAACATGCATAAAATCACAGCATATTAAAACGAACGCAATTAATTGCGCAACGAGCTCTGATACCACTGTTGGGAATCGGGCACGTGTACGCAGCGGAAAACAAAAAATTTATGCGATTTAAACGACTTTAAAACACATAAACACATGCCCGACAAATTGAAACAATTAATTGCGTACCTTTGCGCTTCCAGCGAAATTAAAAACTACATACATGCTAAATAATTTAACCGAATTTAAATCAATTAGCATGCTCGCGTTTAAACCAAATAACATGCTCGCAATAATTAAAACGATTTCACGTAATCACATAAAATCATACGAGAACGAACATGAATATATTGTTTAAACGTAAACGAATCAAAAACATGAGATTCGTGTGTTTACCTCTTGAAGCGTGAGGTAGGAGCGCTAAGCAAGTCGAGATTGCTACGGAAACCAATCCGTACAATCCGGGGCAGCAGCGGTGCAGCGGCAGCAGCGGCGATACGGGCACGGCGGCGCGTGTATCTCATGCGCGGTCTTCGGGGCGGCGCGTGGGGTCGCGTGTGTCGTCGGCTCGAGAGCTGCTCCTCGATTCTTCAATCTTCCTCCTCTCGGATTTCACCTCGTATACTTCGATCTACTAAAACGTGGCACTAGACACGAAGTAGTTAAAATAAAACGGAAGAAACGAAAAGAGAAAAGAACTACCGACTTGGATCGGCCAAGAGATGGCCGATTCCGGCGAGATAGCGGCGACGGCGGCGGTGGTGGCCGCGGGAGAGGGTGGCCGATCGAGAGAGGGAGCGGCTAGGGTTAGGGTTAGGTCTTGTTTTTTTTTTTTGTGCAAGGCCTATAAATCAAGTATTTATAGTAGTACCTTGCATAAAACCCTAACGGGCTTAAGTTGGACCGGGCCCAACAACTTAAGTTCGTTAGTACTTTTACTTGCTCGGCTCTCGCATTTCAATGATCGGAAAATTGTAACGATTACATTTTCAGAATCATTATAAAGTCCTCGCCATTACGAGTGCCAACTCTCAATTTCCAACTTTCCAAAAGTGGAAACCCTAGTTCAGTGCACTTTCTAAATTTGGAAACTTCCCGATTTAGAAAGTCCACTACAATGTTCGTCTATTCTTTTCCTTTTCTTATTCTCATTCATAATTCCAAATTACGAATGTTCGACCCAATCATATTGACTTCCAATCATGCAAAGATAAACTATTTTATCTCTGACCATTTATCCAAAGATCTCATGTGCACGAGCAGTGTGACCCTCGATGGTTCAGGTGTAAGCTAGCCGTGGGCCCACAACCCTTTGTGGTCAAAACTCGTCCCTTAGAGTTACGATTAAGATGAAGCTCGTTTCACCTTAATCACCCAACGAATCAAGATTGGCGTCTAGCAACTACGCGTCATGATTCCCTAGATAAAAATGAAGTGCCTGCAAGAACCTTCAGATATAGTTAACGTACATTACGGTCCCTTCGATTCATATGCCCCGATTGAACTTGAGGCATTGGTTCGTCGAGACCTCTTTATATGTTCAATGACGGTGCGGTCGTTCCAAGTGTTGTAATCGTTACGTGCATGACTTAGAGAATCGAATTCTCTAATCATCACTTAGTCAGCTCTGGCCAGACACTTAGAATGATTACAAACTTTCAGAACACACAGGACATCCAAGACTATTCTAGTGATCGAATCCCCGACTACAATGCACACACCTCCCACTAGATTTCGGACTGCACGAACACTGGCCCTTGGGATGGTCCTCGGTGGAACTCAGGGACAGGTCACGATACAGCTGGTCCTCTAGTGAAGTCACGGTGATGTCTAGGTCATAAGGACTAATGGTGTACAACTATACCATAGATATCTCTACTCGATTATTGGGAACCACTTAGAGATTTCTAGGGTGAGGGAGTTCAGTGAACTCGTCAACTTACGAGCACCCACTTATGCATGCCGATATCACAATACCGTTTACTGATGAGATGCAGTACACATACACTAAGTGCTAGTCTCTTAATGGGAAAGGCCGATATCCTCATTGGTGGCGTAACCCTTCGACTAGGAACATGTTTAACAGTTATAATACTTAAGTAAATATCTCACGATCCTAACGATCAATTACTAGTACTTGTAATAACTGTAAGGACTATATCTATGCTTGTGACAAAGGGACAAAGATATAGAATGCCAAGTTGTTTTATCATTAATACGAATAAAGGTTCGTTTATTACAATAATAAATACGAAAGACCACAGCCACATGTTGGCTTGTTGGTCACCTACTCTAACATGAGGTGGATGTGGTATCCGGTGGCGGTGGAGGTCATTGTGCCATGGGTGGAGCTGCAGGAGAAGCGTTGACTCCCGCTGTGGCGATGTATTGTGTCACTACTTCAGTGGCAGCACGAGTTGAAGCTTCCGCAATCATGTGTTGCAGGGCCTCTTCGGTTATTTGAACCGTTCGAGGAGCGGGGAGTGGTGGAACCTGCGGGGATTTATCTGGACATCACGAGGTGGATCCTGATTACGAGGAGGAAGTGGCAAGCCAGAGCCTCAGCGAGGTAGGAGGTTGTTAGCATTGTCACGTTCTCTCCGAGTAGATGACTCAGGGACATCATGCGCGCTACGTGATCTTGAAGGCCTTCCCACAGACGGCGCCATTATGATGATGCTAAAAATTAGATCACCTTAAGTTGTTGTGATAGAGGGAGCTAGGAGAGCAAAGTGGATCACTGCTCACGTGCTAGGTGGCCCTGAGATACCTGCGAACAGAGAATACGTGAACTAGGTCGATCGGGGGTTGATCCGACGGAAACCCCTCCGACGCTCAAGTCAGACGTGCGGATTGTAGAAATAGTTGAGAGAATACAAATTATAGCATTACTCAGATAATAGGGCGTATCTTTAATAAATGAATTAAATCGTTATTTCTATATTGTCGATTGGGCTAAGGTTAATTTGGTGGGCCCAAACGAAGGTGATTGAGCTTTCGTAATAGTGTTCATTTAAATCGGGCTCGTGGACCAGTAAATTGAAAAATTGTATGTTTATTGGGCTGGCCCAATTAAGCATATCAAGTACCGAAAAAACCGTGCCATTACCAGTCAATCACTAAAAAAGTGAACGTCTAATAATAGTACTAGCAGATTGAAATTTAAGAGATTAAATTGTCCTTACAGAACTGATCTTCTGCCTTTTCTCATTGATACAACTGTTGTTATATACAACTAATAATTTAAAATAAGGGGAAATGTTGGATACCCCTAGTTTTGAAAATATATAGGAATAGGACCTATGAATTTTTCTTCCTTAGTCAAAGATCCAAATTCTAATCTTAATTTAATAGACCACGAGACAAATTGAAATACCCGTTTTGCCCTTTTAGTTAAAATTTGAAATCCTAACCCTCTCTCTCAACTCTCATTATTTTCTCTCTCCCTCCTTCCAGCCATTTTCTCTTCTCTCTCCTTTCTCCCACGTTTTCTCCTCTCCCTCTCAACACACTTGTTCTCTTCTCTCTCTCACCGCCCACCGTCGCTGCTCCACCACCGCCTTGGGCCGCTGCTCCGCCACTGGTTGTTCTCCTGCTCCGCCGCCACTGGTTGTTCTCCTGCTCCGCCACCGCCTTGCGCCGCTGCTCCGCTACCGCCTTGTGCCGGCCGTTGTTGCTCCTCCCACCGCCTTGAACTCTGTATTAAACCATCCATTTCACATTTTTAAGTTATTTTTTTAATTTATGAATATCCATTCATTTTTAATTTATTTTTTTAAAATCTGAATTCATATCACGGTTCACCTTTTTTATTGTTTTTTTTTATGAAAACCAACTGAATTCGATAATTTCAAATTGTGATCCGACGATGTCTAGTCAGATCTAATGGTGAATTTCATATCTGGAACCGGTGGTGTTTGATTTGTATATATTTACTGCATTTATAAAAAAAAACGAGATCTATTATGTTTTTGAAGATCTGTGAACAATTAATATTAAAATATGTTTCTTTGGATTAATTTGATTTTTTATTATAAATCATATATAATTTATTTTTTGTATTTATTTGAAGATGATTCAAAATGCCTCAAGTGTGAGAGATTTTATTGTCTGTAGTAGAAATTTGATCAGTAGTGGTTACTTAGAATGGGTGATTTGAGTCAGGTGAATATACAGTTATATTTAGAGGGTGTTTGGCTAAGATTATAAGATGTTAAAAGGAGCTTATAAGATGTTTTAGAGCTTATAAGCTCTTCCAAAGTGTTTGGTAAATTTTTAGAAAAAGATCTTAATTTTTTTTAAAATAAGCTGTTGGAGAGCAAATAAGATCTTTTTAAATAAGTACCTCTACCCCACCTTTTTATTTAAGATCTATTAATAAGTTAAAATAAGAAATAAGCCAATTATCCAAACACTCAAAAAATTAATCCTAAAAATAAGATGTAACAGCTTATCAGCTCTTAAAATATCTTATCAGACGTAAGAGCTTATCAGCTGTTTAAAATAAGCTTAGCCAAACACCCTCTAAGTCATATACAGTCGTATGTAGTCATGTATAGTCATGGCTACATATAACTATACATGACTATAGGACTTGTAGTATACTATAGTCATTTGTAGTTGATTTCAGTTCAGAAAATTTATCAACAAAAAAAATATCATGTTTTTTTTTTTTTTTCATGTGATCTAACATGTTCCATTTTGCTATTTAACTCGTATTTTATTGTCGCAGATTTTGCTTTTATTATAATTTTATGACATGCAGAGAATAAGATGCGATGAAGTGCCTTGTGAAGTTGGATTCATGCTACAGTAGTCTAGACTTTATGTCACTATATATAACTATATATAACTATAGATAATTGTAGATAACTATAGTCACCTGTGTATGTTGTAACATACAGTTATTATATGTTTGCTATAGGTTTTTTAATGTACAATAATACTTGTTCATGTTTGAAGAATATATGCATGTGATTGTATTTTTTCATTTTTTGTTTGTTAGTTGATTTATAATATCAAGATCTCAATTGTGAATTTTATTTTTTGGTGTAGATGAATTTTGAGGTAAAAAGATAGTACATGACTAAATATCAGTGTTCTAAAAATCGGCCGAGGCGGCCGATTAATCGGTCTCCGAGGCGGAGGGGGTCAAAAACCTTTACGATTTTAGTGTAAAAGTTTGAAAAATCGGTTTTTTGCCTGTGAGGCGGTTTTAGGCGGTTTGAGGCGGTCCGAGGCGGTCAAACCTTTATGGCGGGTCAAACTTCGGTGGCAAAAATCGACAAAAAATCATTTTTTTTTTTTATTTAAATAATTCAAAATAAAAGTTGGGATTTTAATAAACAAAATATGAACTTATGTTTTCTTTTGTTTATGTTAACTGTTATTGTTAAAGAACTAATGATATATGTTAGGAATGTTCAAGAATAAATGTAAATTAAAAAAAATAATTATTTATATTTTATAAGGATATTTATGTATTATGATCTTATTATTATTAAAATTTTATTATTTTATTAAGATATATACATGATGGAGATATAACTATGTTTAAATATCTTTTTATATATGTTTTGAGTATTTACAAATAATATCTAGAAATATATTATATTAAATTTTAAAAATCGATTTATTTCCGATTTATCACCGATTAATCACCGATTAATCACCGCCGCACCGATTAATCGTGAGTCTGTCCCTGACCGCCTCCGACCCGATTACCGCTTTTTACAGCCTTGCTAAATATAACTATACATGACTATTGAACTTGTGGTACATTGTAGTCATGTGTAGTATACTTTCAGTTCAGTAATTTTACCAAAATTTGAATTAATAAAAAAATTAGAAAAATTAAAATTAAAAAAAATTAAAATTAAAAAAATTAAAATGAAAAAAAATTAAAAAAAATTAAACAAATTAAAAAAAATTGAAATATTAAAAAAAATTATAAAAAAATACAATAATAATAATAATAATAAAGGTACAATATATATACAGGAATAAAAAAAAAATTAATTAAAAATTATGATATATGCAGTACAAAAATACTAAATGCATGTCCAAAATGATAAATGCAGTTGGTGAAAATGTTGAATGCAGTTAGGCGAAAATTGCAAATAAGGGCACAATAGTACTTTTGCCTCTGCAGGGGTATCTCAAATGAAGATTTCATATGAGGGGTGTATATCTAATGGACCCTTAAAATAAATAAATAAATAAATAAATGATTCTTCTAGGCTTTGTTTGGTTTGTGAAAAATCGTGTAGGAAGATGAAAACATTAGGAAATTATTTTTTCGACACTTTACAAATAAGCCCATCAATGGGTACTTATTCATAAAGGGTTGCAGACAAAAAACTCTTTTACAAAAAAGTCCACACATGGTCCAGAGGTTTGTAAAAGACTAAAATAGCACCTCACATTTTAATACGCTATAATTTCATCATTTAATTTAATATAACCTCAATTTGACCCCAAATTCCACAAATTATTCAATTTTGACCCAAAACACAATTTTGCCGTCACCGCCGTTGACCGCCGGTCTCCGGTGTTGACATTTTTTTTTTCTTTAAAATCTTTTTGCCCCCCGTTTAAACAACAATATTTTTGTGGTTGACAGTAATATTAATTATACTATAGTTTAACACAGTAATATTACTATATTAATCTCTAGCACAATAATATTAACACATTAAAAGTCATTATTATTTTGTAATAGAGTAATTTTAATATGTTGACCGTTCAACAAATATAAACATAATAAAAGGCCAAAAGAATTAATATTATTGTTGCTGACAGTAGTATTACTGTAACAACAGTAATATTACCGTCAATCACAGTAATATTATTGTTTTTACTGTAAAATTACAATAGTAGATAGTAATATTATTACGGTACCCCGTCCCGTCAACAACTCAAACAAAACAAAAAAACCCAAGAAAATATTAATATTAATGTGGTTTACAGTAATATTATTGTATTTACAGTTATTTTACTGTCAACGACAATAATATAATTACGTTGACTTGTCAACAAATCAAAAAAACAAAAAAAAAACCCAAAAAAATAATAATATTGTCGTTGATTCTAATTGTACTGTCAACGACAGCACAATTACGTTAATGTACTGTCAGCGACAGTATAATTACGTTAATGTATTGTCAGTGACACTATAATTATTGTTAATGACAGTACATTTACGGTCAACATTTAGTGGCGGACGTAAAAACACGGATAAAAATTTTATGAGAAAAAAAAACACTAAACCAATTCAACGCCGGACACCGGCGGCGGAAAAAACAGACCAAAAAAAAAACAAAAAAAAGTCCAAGCCCGAGATCGGCGGTCAACGCCAGAATCCGCCGAATCCGGCGGTTGAAAAAACAGACTAGAAAAAAGAAAAAAAAAATTAGTCACGAGCCACGTGATTATATTGTCTCATATCATTATTACAGACTTACTCCCAAATGAAATAGCGTTGATATTGATCATAATTTAATTTTTTGTATTTGCAGATAAAGTTATTGCTTTTCAGTACTCCTAAAATAAGTTGTTTCATCCCTGTTTGTGGAGCAAGAGAGTCAGTGCAAATGACACGAGTTTGCATCCCTTGTCAACGCTTTTTACTCGATATTATGCCTTGTGAGTCGTATAGTTTGCATACTATTTATTTTCAGTCAAAAAAAGATTATCATAACATTTATGTTCTTAATCAGCACGTTTTCTTTATATAAATCTGCTTAATTAAGGCTGTAAGATACTTTTACAAATATAGTTAGAAACTAAAGTATGTATACAATTCAATATAACTTGTAAAATCACAATTTAAGGTCTGGTTTTAGGATAAAATATTGACGAATATTTTCAAATTTACACTAGAATGGGAACAATGTAAGACGACAACCAACTTCAAGAAGTTTTGCGTAATGACGGATAGATGAGGGATTTTCTTGTTAATTGACCTTAATTCAACGAATTTCTCGTAATATTTTCCAGCTCCTGAGAATACTTGTAATAGGAGTGACATATGAAGCTCTCACACAATTGGATAATTAGTGACAGATAAATTATGAATTAAGAAACAATTGGATAAAAGTTCCAAAAAGATTAAATAATTCAGCTTTAAACAACTGATAACATTTACATCTTCAGATGGAGGCAACTCTACAGTTAGTTGCTTAGGCTACTTTTTTAACGGGATATTGGTCATGAGGCCATTGGTTAGAGCAGAAGCAGATGTAAGAGATGCCTTCAATATACTCAAAGCCTACAAACAAAAATTAAAATACATGTTTTTATTATCTATGAATTAAAAAAAAAAAAAAAAAAAAAAAAAAAAGAAAAGAAAAGGGTATTTTAGTACCTCTTGTAGCCCTATCTCAAGCTCCAGTTCCTGTACGTCGGATAAATGAATATTCTGCTCCTTGAAACCCAAAAGAATTGAGGCCATACAAAAAGGTGTTGCAGTTAAATCATCAGTTATCTTATACATTGTCGGTCCCCTAATATATTTCCCCGGTCCTTTCACAAAATTGACAGAAGAAAAATTGCTCATTTCGGGTACATAACCATCACCATAGCAAAATCTTTCTTCACTGAGAGGAAGAATTTGAAATTTGGAAATATAACCGTGACGCAACTTCCCTTCGATTAGCCTATTTTTGATATATGGTGTTGCTAGATGACTTTCATCAATAAACATCACTATGCTTCTGTATAAATTGTCTATAGCCTTAAGAGATGTATTGCCACCCAAAAGGTATTCAACTGCTCCAAAAGGGATGGCAAACAAACTACAAAGAAAATCCATAAAATCTTGCCCTGCTCGAGCAAACAACAACTTATTGGTAGACTTTCGTACCATAATTTTCAAAATTATCTTCTTTGAGTTAGAAGTTGCTTCTTTCTCCTTCAGAGATAAAATTCTTGGTTCACATTTTACCGTGGCAAAATGATCAACCTGTCTTTTGTTGAGTATAACATCGGACAGTGGAGTACCGGAGAATAACGATCCCTTAAGCAAATCCATAATCTACTTAACAAAAAAAAAAAATAACATAACAAAAAAAAAGGTGAATATATACAAAATAGAATAGAGATTATTAATAATCAAGAAAGAATAATAAAAAAAAAAAAAACTAACCTCACTGAACCCAAAAGTCACAATCCTTAGCTCACCCAAATCCATGTCGGTTATGCCAAGATTTCTGAGTGTGTGAATGAAGCCAGTCGAATTAGGGAATACCCGAAGATCGTCAGAGATAATAAACGACGCTATATCGACGGTAAAAATTCCACCAGCACGATTAATAGCTTGAGGACCTATTTTTCTTACCCTTTTTCTTCCACAATTACATTCTGAAGTATCATAGTACACACTTAAACAATCCATATTACAAGATGCATAACATTTCGGTAACGGACAAGTGAAATGTTCAGTGGGCTGAGTTTCACTTATATCAAGTTTCAGTTTACGACATTCGTCTCGGAATGAACTTGTGGGATTGAGGAGCACCTCCTTACAACCCTCTGTCCAGAAATAGACACCGTCGAGATTCGATAAGCTGTCGTACAAATTGGTTAAGCTTCCAATATTGACGACATGTGTCTCTTGACCTTCTCCGTAGTGCTTCTTCAGTACCCTCACGATTGTTCCCAATGGCAATGTCAAAAAGCTTAACAAAACATCCGCAAAATCACTTTCAACTTCGGCGAAAAGAACTTTGGTTTTCTGTTTGTGCAAAAAAACTCTTAAGGAGAACTTAACATCTTTGGAATTAGACATTAATTTAATTTGTTGTGTGTTGGTTGTGCAAGTGAAAAATGTGAATAAAAGAATTCGACCCTCCCTTACTCTTTTTATAAGGTCTAAAAATTAAGACCAAGGGTCATTGTTACATCAAGGAACGTAAGTTTAATTTTCATTCAATTTAGTGATGTTTTCTAGATTAGTTGAAAAATCAGCATTTGATCAAAATGTAAGTTAATTAATGCAGTAACAATTACTGATGAGAGGGCTCCCAGTTTTTATTGAAAGTTGAAACTATGATGAAATTGTCTTTTCATCTATTGGAGTATTTATTTCCTGAAAGTTGATGCATTACATGTACACGTTATGATTGGTTTGAATATTCATAAAGCTCTAAGATTTCATAAAAATGGCTTTGCTTGTTGTATAGACTGCTTAAATTTTAGGGTAAATGCCACTTTCCCCTCTTGTACTTTGGTTCCTTATCACTTTACCCCTTCTACTCTCAATTGTATCGATTTGCCTCCTTGTACTTTGGTTCGATATCACTTTACCCCCTTCTACTCTCAATATATTGCATCGATTTGCCCCCTTGTACTTTGCCTCGATACCACTTTACCCCACTTTACACTCAATTGCATCGATTTGCCCCCTTATACTTTGGGTCGATACCACTTTATCCCCTTATACACTCAATTGCATCGATTCGTCCCCTTGTACTTGAAAAATTGTCTCAATGTGACCCTCGCCGTTAGTTTTCACACCTTTGAACTTAACACCCTTTGATCTAAGTCTGAAAATTACAAAAAAACCACCCCTCCCAGTTTAAATAATTATTAAAAAAATAAAAATTCGCACGTCCAACACATATTCATGTAAAGGAGACAAGAGGAAAAATACGGAAACAGGGTATCGAAAACGCGGGGTTTTACAAGAAAACCCTACGATTTTATCTTTCCCCTATGTGATTATTGATCGATCCTCCGATTCCCTCAATTATGCAAGGAATTAACACGGATTACTAACCTGAGATGTTAAATTAATTATAACATGTTTTCGCGTGTATTATGATTCTATTATTCTAGAATGAATTACTGCATTCCTACGTTATTAAATAAAGAACAAAGATTAAGCACAAATCTTAATAATGGCTACCTAGGAGGATAACTATATTCATATGCTAACACAATAAAATTTCTTCTACCACAATTCTAATTGTTGAACCGATCTTCCGATTCATGTATTCAATAATAACAATAAAGCAAATAAAGTGGTCAGTTTCATGCACTTAATAAACAAGTAGAAGAAGTAATCCGAAATTAAAAGTTGAATAAAATCATAGAACTGAGTTCACAAATCCCACTTTGGTTTGAATAAAATCCTAGAGACTAAGAGTTTAGCACTCGTAGTCATTCTTATAATTAATAATACAAGTTCATAAATAAAGTAAGAAAAACTATGCAATTGAATCTTCGATTGTCTTCGTCTTCGCCTGTAGTTCTGCGCTCTAAGATTGCATAAAAAATCTTTATTTTCGTGCTTGAGGTTGCTATTTATAAGGTGCCAAGACTTGGTTGAAAATAAGTGATTTCCTTGTGCAATTAAAATTCCCTTCCTATGCAAATTCGCCTTCCCGGACGGCCGTCCGAACTGTGGTGAAGAAACTGGGACGGCCGTCTCAATTTGCGTAAGCAATTTCCTCCTCTTCATCGACTCGGACGGCTGTATGTGATTTCAAGGCAAAATCGAGATGACCGTCTCGATTTGCGTAGGTTTATGTTGCTTCTTATGATCTTTGTCTCAAGCACTTAAGAAATATAAATATTGATTTGTCTTGTACAATAGCACAAATTCGGGGCATGCTGCTAGAAAATACTCATAAAAAGTGCAATATTTGTATATACATAAACTCCATTATTTATAAACATTACTTTTTATGTATCATATGTTACACTAGTGCATATTAACAATATGAGATTGATAACAAAAGAAGTGAACTAAGATGCAATAGGCATTGCTAATTAACACATAGTAGTAACTGTATATCTGTATATATTTTTAACCTACATGTATGCCTTCCTCAGCCACCTTAGCCCCGAAAGTTTCGGAATCGTAATCCGAAGAAGCCCATCCCTGCAAATTAAAATCAATATTAAAGATAACATACATAATTAGATGCCAATTTACTAGCTAGCTAGCTTTGCCAATATATATTAGGGTAAATTACAACCATCCCTAAGGTATGGTCAATTTACAAAAAAAAACCCTCTTGTTTGGATAATTACATCTACCCCCAACTATGATTTTTTCTTACACATCTACCCTTATGGTGTCAAATTCAACATAATCATCTAGATTTCGTGGAATGTGCTTTAGTTTGTACTCGTTTTATGTAAAAATACAGTTTCTGATGCACCACAATCTGATATATACAAGCCAAAAAACACATTTTATGATCATCTTGCTTTAAAATGTGGAGTTCGAATATGATAAAACGGATACAAAAGTGATAATATTCCATATAATCTCGAAGATTCTACTAAATTTGAAACAGCAAGGGTGGACGTGTAAGCAGATTTATAGTTGAGGGGGTGGTTGTAATTACCCAAACATGAGGGGGGATTTCGTAAATTGACCATACCTCGGGGTGGTTGTAATTTACCCTATATATTATTACTAAAGCAGAATTAAACTTACTGAATTTCAGCTGAAACATTGTCCTTGTTTGCATTAGTGGGAAGTGGCCATACAATTCTGTATGGACCCTCTGAAATCTCCCTTGTGTGATAAGACTTATTCGAACACGCCGCACCACAAGACCAGTTTTTCCGAGTCCCGTTTACAATCAATCTGTCACATACAAAACAAGATATTCAATTCCAGCATTCGTTCGTATGATCTTTGTCATCTAAACTTTCTTAAAATAAAAAAAAAATATTAACATCGAAATCAATTATAAAGATGGCATATATATGTATATCTTACGTATGGTCATCGACCTCCACTTTTATGTTGTCAATACTAACACCGGGAATTTCTAACGTAACAACGTAACTCAATCCAGATTCTACAACATCCATTCTCGGTGACCAATCAAATCCTGAGGGATGTATTAATAATGCAAGAGATGTATTAATGTTATTGAAAAGACTAATTAAGCGATGAAAGAAATACATCTCGAGATATGAATTAAAAAAAAAGTCAAACAACCACGTTGACTCACCCTTCGATGCAAGGCCAGAATATTTACGATTTGGCCTTGCAAACATGGGAGCTTCTAGATTAGGGTCGGCATTTACGAAACCTTGTACCGCAGATTGGTTTCCTTCAACCTTAGCTGCAGGTCTTGAAAATGCAGGTGCTTCAAGAGCATTATTACATCCCTTTGCCTGTGCAAATGTAGTCAGTCAGCCATAAGAATTAGGGCAAATTACGGCCACCCCTGAGTTATGGTCAAATTACGAAAACCCCCCTCATGTTTGGGTAATTACAGCCACCCCTCAACTATATATTATCTTACGAAAATACCCCTTTAGAGGTAAATTTAGGGATATTAAATCGGTAAAACCGAACCAAAATTTCGGTGCGCCAACATTTTCATACCATTTACCGAACTGAATAAACGACTTGGTTCGGTAAATAACCGAATTACATCAATTTTATGTAAAAATATTATAATTAGGAAATTAACAAACATACGAAATGACTAAAACGCCCTTTGACATCGTTCTGACCTGGTCGGTTGAGGCTTGTCTCATGTAGAAACCTTGAGAATTAGAACCTTGACGAGCAAAGAACGTTCGGTTGTCACACCTCCGCATTACAGAATTCAGACCGTTGCTACAGCTCTAAATTTATATAGTATAGCAATAGAAAAAAATAATAAATAATAAATAAACACTCAAAAGTATTATGGAATATTCTTCTCTACGGGTTATCGAGAACAAAATAACAAGGAGGGGAGCTTACTTAAAACACTAAGGCCCCGTTTGGTTGACAAGATAAGATTAGCCAAGATAAGACTAAATAATCTAATGAGACCCAATTATTTTATTGGAGCTTGAAAGGTCCAACAAAAAAAACTCATTAAAATGCAAGATAAGCCAAGATAAGACAAGATAAGCCATGATTATATAATTTTGGCGGGTCGACCCGGCAAGTTATTGAGGATACCAAACATCAAATTAAGTCCAACTATTTAGTTAATCATGGCTTATCTTGGCAACCAAACGGGGCCTAAGAGATGGAAATAATATTGTCATCGGTTTTTTCTAGCGGTTGCATTAAAATCATGCTATTTGTTTCTTGACGGTTACCTCCATTAAGCTACTAACAAACCGTGAAGTTTATTTCAAAAAATTTGATGCATCATTTCGGTTGGCAATTAGTTATATAATTTAAAGAGAGAGGACAGTTACTGTTTCCCCAATTCCCCTCCTCGTTTCTCGAACCCATGACCAAATGTGCTTAGGTGCAAGGTGCTTACCAACAGGCTACCTCGTCTTAACGGCCGGCGTATACTTTTGTACGTTGTCCGGTGCTCAGAGGTACAAAAGTTTGACAAGTTCCTCATTCCAAAAGTTCGAATTTTTCGTTTAGATGGCAAAAATTTCGTGTTCAAAACGACGAGAAATAGTGATGCAGTTATATATTCTGTTATACTATAACTAATTTAGATCAGGCTTAGAGGTATTCCCTGTTTCTTTATACAATAGTCAATTCTTTTGTTTCTTTTTTCTTTCTTCTTTTTGTTGCTTTTGTTTCAAAATAACACAAACCAAAAGGCCTAAATGATTTCAGTAAAAGCTAAGGCAGCCAATATATTCTAAATAACAGAAAATCTATTGAACTAATATTTCTGGTAAGAAAAAACTAATAAATATATAAATAAATATGCAAGAAGTAGTGTATATATATATATTATATATATATATATATATAGAAAGTAAAGTACCATTGGAAAAAGGTGGGTGGCAGAGGGTGATAAATCTTGAAAAGGAGAAGCTGATAAATGGGATGAAATAACATTCGCTCTTCTTCTTACAGATTCACTCTCCATTGATATAGATAATAAACACACTGCACTCTGCACAAGGGGTTGGTTGCTAATTAATTTATTTGTAGTCGAAATTCAACTCAATTTAATTAAGAGGGATTATTATTATTATATATCTCATCGGATATTTTTGTCATTGAGTGATGATTATTGATATGTCCCGATATTTTCTTACTTGTCTACAATTTGGACACGAATAAAACAGAGGCTTATATGTTTACAGCCAAATAAAATTTTAAAAATTAAATAAAAATTTCCATCGAAATATTGCGGATGATATTCTACAAAGGCTGCTGAGTCAACGGTTGAAGTGATTTGTAGATATAAAATTTTATTGCAACATTTCCTCCTTAAATATTGGCACTAAAATAATAAAATTTCAGATTATAATTAAAAAATAGGGTTTTAGTGCATAATCCCCAACCACATTTTTATTATTCAAGGTTTAGGGGTTATATATCTTTCACCAATAAGCTCGTCTCTTTAATATTTATTATAAATAAAGGAAACATTCATGTATATGACAATATTACCCCCAACCATTTATACTCAATTCTTAATTGTAATCCCAATTTAATCAATTTGACCACAAAAATCCAATTTTTACCACAAAAATCCAATTTTGACTTTTTTTTTCAAAAACTTTTTTTTTTTCAATTTTTTTTTTGCCGCCGGATTCCTATGTTGACTTTTCGGTTTTTTTTTTTCTTTTTTTTCTTCCGGATTTTTTCGCCGGTCTCCGACGTTGATTTTTTTTTTCTTTTTTCTGGTCTGTTTTTTTCCGCCGCCGGCCTCTGGCGTTGACTTTTTTAGTAGTTTTTTTAGATTTTTTTTTTACGTCTGCCGCTAAACGTTGACCGTAATTGTGTTGTCACTGACAGTAAATTAACGTAATTATACTGTCAATGACAGTTAATTAACGTAATTGTACTGCCGTTGACAATACATTTATGTCATTGTTCTGCCGTTGACAGTAAATTAACGTATTATTATTATTTTTTATTTTTTGTTATTTTTTTTTTATTTTGTTTGATTTGTTGACAAGTCAATTTACTGTCGTTGACAGTAAAGTAACTGTAAACACAATAATATTACTGTCAACAACATCAATATTATTATTTTTTTGGGTTTTTTGTTTTGTTTGAGTTATTCGCGGAGTAACGTAATAATATTACTGTCTATTATTGTAATATTACTGTAAACACAATAATATTACTGTGGTTGACGGTAATATTACTGTTGTTATAGTAATATTGCTGTCAACCACATCATTATTATTATTTTGTTTGGATTTTTTTATTTGTTTGAGTTATTCATGGAGTAACGTAATAATATTACTGTCTATTATTGTAATATTACTGTGGTTGATGGTAATATTACTGTTGTTATAGTAATATTACTGTCAGTCACAATAATATTAATTCTTTGATCTTTTTATTATGTTTACATTTGTTGAACGGTCAACATAGTAATATTACTCTATTACACAATAATAATGAGTTTTGTTGTGTTAATATTACCGTGCTAGAGATTAATATAGCAAAATTATTGTGTTAAAATGTAGTTTAGTTAATTTTGTTGTGTTTAACAGTAATATAGTTAATATTATTGTCAATCACAACAATATTGTTGTTTAAACGAAAAAAAAATGTTACAGAAAAAAAATAAAAAATAAAAAAAATAATCGAAAAGACAATGCCGGAATCCATCGGCAAAAAATATTGTTTGAAAAAAAAACGTTTTGGGTCAAAATTGAATAATTTGTGAAATTTGGGGTCAAATTGAGGTTAAATTAAATTAAGGATAAAATTGGAGCATATTAAGGTATCAGGGCAATTTTAGTCCTTTACAAAAATGTGGACCATGTGTGGACTTATTTGTAAAGGAATTTTTTGTCTTGATCTTTTTATGAATAAGTACCCATTGATGGGCTTATTTGTAATGATCCCTTTAAAAATTAGATATTTGTTTTTAAATAAATATCATATTAAAATAATTAAACCCCGAAAAATCAAGTTGACGTGTTTTTAGAATTAAGATATTCAATGATTAAGAAAAACAATATTCATTATTTTTTATTTAAACTGTTATAATATGCCATATTTAATCTAGCTCTTTGGTTTGTGAATAAGAACGTAAATAACAATTATAGAGAGAGAAGAACGAGATAACACAAATGAACAACAAGAGAGACAAACATAGGGAGATAATTGTGGGTGTTTCGGGGAGGGAAGATTCTCATGTATATAGGTGTAATCCACCGGAAGTTAGAAAGGAGTTACATAGGAGTTACAACCACTACAAAGTGTGGGGATAATGGGGTGGTGAGAAGTTGAGAATTGATAGGGTATAATTTGTGAAGAGAGAATAATAGAAGCAAGAAGAGAAGTTGAATAAGAGAAGAAGATTAAGGCTCCGTTTGGTTGGGGAGATTATCCGTGATTAAGAGCATCTCCAAGGTTAAGACCTAAAATTGGAGATGTTATATCTATAATACCTAATGAATAGTGTTATAGCAACACAATATTTACGAACCTATTCCAACCATAGCATCTAAAATTTAGCATTTTATTATATTTTATTAGGAGATACTATATATCTACCCACTTCAACGTTTACAGGTGGGGGTTTGTATTTATTTGTTGATTGTTTATTGATTATTTTAATAGTTTTTCCTTTAGCTTTTGTCTACAGTAGATGGTATATATACCACTTGGACGAATGATTTTACCTATCCAGCTAAAATTTAACTGCTCCGTTGGAGCTCTTTTTTTGTGCATAAATGGTATAATGGTATATTTATAGCTGATATGTACCATTTAGCATTTCCTTTGGAGATGGCCTAACTAAAGAGTTGGACTTTGTTGAATGTTTGGTATTCCCAATAACTTGACGGGTCGACCCACAAACATTATGTGATCGTGGCTTATGTTACCTTTTAAGCATGTTTTTTTGTTGGACCTTCCAATGTACAATAAAACAATTGGGTTTCATTAGATTATTTAATTTTATCTTGGCTAAGTAAATAATTGCGTTCTCCTATATCCCCTATCATATATATATATATATATATATATATATATATATATATATATATATATATATATATATATATATATATATATATATATATATTAACTACCAAGCTAAATAACAAACGGATAAATAGGAAATATTATCAACTAATTAAGCCATTACTTATCTACCAATAATGATATACTAAGTTAAAACACTATCCCATGTATTCCTAACCACCATTCACCAGTACTTACGTACATTGTTGGAACATATCATTCCCCACCGCTCGAAGAATCCTTGTCCTCAAGGATATAACCTGGAAATGTGTAAGGGGTTGTTTTGATTGTTTGGTGTGTCATAATTCTCGAATGGCACATCCTCGATCATATACAACTGAAGTCGTTGACAACGATGATTTGGTGTGAATTTTTCATCGCAATAGTAGCACAAACCTTTTTGTCTCCGTTCATGGGCTTCTTGACCAGTTAACTTTGTGAAGGTGGGTGGCGAGATATTTGGATTGTCGATTGTTGGTTAGGTATTTGATGTGGTGGGTGGAGGGCCTAACATTCCCGACATGAAATTGGTTGTGACTCTCGAGCTTGTCGGTGTAGTTTGTGAGCAAATGGGTTGCGAAAATTTTTGTTGCAGCATATTTCTTTCCTCCGCGAGTCTTGCAACGCCTATCGCATCTACTAGAGATTTCGGCTGTTTAATTTTCACATCAAGGCGAATCTCATCGGAAAGACCTGAAATAAAACAACCAATTAAAAAGTTTTCCGGAAGACTGTTCACTTGTTCGGATAATTTTTCGAAGGCCTCCTGATACACAACCACTTTTGTAGTTTGTTTGAGACGCGTGAGAGCTTCAGAAGGATTTTCAGAATCGGTTGGACCAAAGCGGCTCAAAACAGCCTTGGAAAGCTCGTCCCACGATAAGGGTCCTCGAAACTTTGTTAAACACCGATGTCACTACAAGGCAATCCCCTCAAGGTGCATGAAGCGAGTTGAACCTGTTACGTTAATATTTTGGAATTCAAAATACTGCTATGCCTTATATATCCACCCCATTGGATCATCACCACTATACCTCGAAAATTGTAGCTTGAGATTTGTATTTGGAATAAGAGTTGGAGATGTGCTTGTTGTAGCTACGGCTGTATTTTGGTTGCATGTTTGTGAAGATTCTCCCACAGCAAAGGGGTTAACATTATTGTCGGGAGATTTAGGTTGGTTGGATGAATTCCTTAGAGCTTGAAGCTCGGTGAGGACAATATGGAGAGTATTGTGTAATTGGTCGAAATTTGACTTGTATCGAGCTAGGATATCGAAAACATCGGTGCGAAACTCGGCATTGGATTTATTTCGATGGAACGTGGCTCTGATACCACTTGATAGGGTATAATTTGTCAAGAGAGAATAATAGAAGAAAGAAGAGAAGTTGAATAAGCTAAGAAGACTAAGTAAATAATTATGTTCTCGTATATCCCCCTATCGTCTACTGTAGCTATATATATACATAGCCTTACAATAAATATAGTAACTGTCAAGATAAACAATAAACTGATAAATAGGAAATATTATCAACTACTTAAGCTACTACTTATCTACCACTAATGATATACTAAGTCAAAACACTATCCCACGTATTCCTAACCATCATTCACCAGTACCCGCGTACATTATCATCATAGAAAGACCCATTTTTCCATATTATACACAACATAAACAAGAATTAATAGCATTTTGCTACGAAAAATATATTTCATTTGCATATTACCACCTGATAGAGATTGGTTGCAGCTTTAATTGTGTGAAGAACAGTTGAGATCGGTCTTCAAGTGGGAGATTATTAGGGCAACTCCAACCGGACACCGCAAACTGAAGACGCCAAACACTTATTTGGGATTGCTACAGTGTTTTTGTTGAGGTGCGAACCAAGTCCCATATCGGTTAAATATGGGAAAGGTCAATGGTTTATAATATAGGGATATCAACTCTATTGGTATTGAGCCTTTTGGGGAAACCCAAGAGTAAAACCAATTGAGTTTGGTCCAATTTGGAGAATATCATATCAATGTGCAGTTTGTGCTATCCCGTGCGCCCCAACTGGTACCAGAGCCCCGATATAAAAAGGCCTGAGTGAGAGGAGTTATGAACCGCAGTATCCTAGCAATGGAAGAAGATTTTTTAAGTGAAACACAGTAAGGACCGGGTTTCATTGAAACAAGTTATACTGAACCTGTTGGTGGAGAGAAGTTAACAACAACGCAAGAGAAAACCTTGGAAGAAAAATGAAGTTGAAGGATCTAAAGGTGAAAAACTACCTCTTTCAATCGATCTTGAAAACCATCCTTCAGAAATATGCCTCCAAGCAGGTATGGGATTCGACGAAAAGAAAGTTTAGAAGGACAAGAGGCGAAGAGTAGGCCTTGAAAATGGAAGTTGAAGACGGAACATGCATAGGTAATGGAGGAAGAGGAAGAGGAAGAGGAAGTTGATACAAAGGTGGTGCGTATCGAGGACAAGGTTGGGGGCGACAAGTATTCAACAAAGCTCTTGTAGAATGCTACAAGTGTCACAAGTTTGGACACTTTCAATATGAGTGTCCTGATTGGGAACGAATTTTCCTGAAATTGACGAAGGGGAAGAAATGTTATTAATGGCACGTGTGAAGCTGTAAAATCCAGGAAGAGAGACTTTATTTTGGATTCTAGGTGCAGTAACCTCATGACTGGAGATAAACAATGGTTCTTTCACCAAGCAAAAAACATTTAGGCTTGTTGTAAAACTCGGAAATATACACGAAGATGGAATAGATGGGAAAAGGAAACATCAAGCTGAAATTCATTGGAGTAGGCCATGTGATTACTGAGGTGTTTTATTTACAAGAGCTCAAGAAGAATCTATTGAGTATTGGCCAATTTCAAGATCGAAATATAGCAATTCTAATTCAAAATAGAATGTTAAAAATCTATCATCCTACCCGAGGTCTAATTATTGAAGCACCAATTTCGGTTAATCGGATGTTTGCTCTTCTTGCTGAAACAAAAACACATGACCAAACAACTCCATCTTGTTTCAAGGTTACATCTGAGGAACAAGTTGATGTATGGCACCGTAGGTATGGTCACCTACATCTCAAAGGGTTAAGAACTCTTTCGTAGAAGAAAATGTTAATGGATTGCCTTCTCTTGACGTTTCTCCGAAGTTGTGTACAATTTTTATGATTGGAAAGAAACATCGAGAGCAAATTTCCAAGAAAAGTTTGTGGAGAGCTACACAAAAACTCCAACTCGTTCATGCCGACATATGTGGGAAGTTATGGGCTTATTTCTTAAATTTCAAGTCATAATCATTGGCTATGTTAAAAAAGTTTAAAAGTATTTAGAAAAACAAATTGGAAATGCCATTTGTTGTCTTGGAATTGATAGAGGAGGAGAATTCACTTCAGTAGAATTTAATGAATTTTGCAGCTCAAACAGTATCTGTAGGAAGCTTGCGGTAAGCTATACCCCGCAACAAAATGGGGTTTCAAAGCGAATAAATCGAACAATTATGAATATGACTAGGTACATGTTATAGGAGATGTCGGTTTCTAAGGAATTCTTGCCTGAGACTGTCAATTGGTGTGTTCACTTACTTAACAAATGTCCTACCTTAGCCTTGAAGGACAAGATGCCAGAGGAAGCATGGTGTGGTTTCAAATAATTTTTGAACTATTTGAAGGTGTTCGGGGTGCATTGGACATGTTCATGTTCGCGACAAAAAAACAACTAAAGCTTGACGATAAGAGCCTTCAATGCATTTTCTTGGGGATGAGTGAGGATTCTAAATCATATAGAATGTATGATCCTATGTGAAATAAGATGATTATAATCAGAGATGTCGTATTTGAGGAAGACAAAAATGAGAATGGAGTAAAATAGTGCAAGGATCAAGCAATGCAGCTCTCGAGTGGGAAAATGGCGACGTGCAACAACAATATGAAGAAGATAGTGTTTTCTATGGAGATGAACCGATTGAAGTTGTTACAAATGATTTTGACTCGGCATCAAGTGAAGAAGCAAACCACAGCCCTCCAAGTCCAGTTCCAGACAGGGAAACACAGGCACCGGTTCGGATGAAAGATTATGTAAGTGGCGAAAAATTATTCGAGGAAAAATAAATTAATTTTTACATACTTGCTACTTCAACTGATTTCATGACTTTCAAAAAAATATAAAGTGGAGAGAAGCGATGGAGCTGGAAAATTAGTTGAAATGTATTCATTGAACAACCTCAGGGCTATAAAGTGAAAGGAGAAGAGGATAAAGTCAATAAGCTCAAGAAATCTTTATACGGGTTGAAACAACTCATCTAGCTTGGTATAGAAAACTGGAGTCTTACTTCATCAAGGTTGGTTTCAAAAAGAGTCACAGTTAACACCCTTTGTTTACAAAGTAATAAAAAGGAGAAAAGTTACTTCTGATGAGTGTGTATGTTGATGACCTCATCTTCACAGGGAATGGCGAAAATATGCTTGCAAGGTTGAAAAGTTCTATGAAGCAGGAGTTCGACATGTCCGATCTTGGAAAAATGAATTTTTTTCTAGGTGTGGAAGTAATGCAAGGGAGTAACAGAATATTCATAAACCTAAAGAAGTATGCAAATGAAGTACTCGAAAGATTCGACATGGAGCATTGCAATTATGTTAATATCCCAACAAACCAGGTTCTAAGCTTATAAAGGATGAAGGTGGAGTTGTTATCGATCCAACTATCTACAAGAAAATTTTGGGTAGTCTTAAGTATCTATCCACCACCAGACCCGACTTAACTTATGTATTGAGCTTGATAAGTAGATTCATGGAGAGACCAACTGATTAGCAACACAAAGCAGTGAAAAGGGTTATTCATTACTTAAAGGGAACCAAAGAATTGACATTTTTTATAAAAGAATTGGAGAATAAAGATAGATAGCCTATTCAGATAGCGATTATGCTGGAGATATTGAAGATCGAAAGAGTACATTTGGATAAGTATTTTTGCTTAGTTTTGGTGCAGTATCATGGTCTTCAAAGAAGCAGCCCGTTGTTACCCTCCCGACAACCGAAGCCGATTTTATAGCAGTTGCCTTTTGCGTATGCCAATGTGTGTGGATTTTGTCGAATTCTTGAAAAGCTTGGCCGTGAACAAAGTAAGTGTACTGATATTTTTTGTGACAATAATTTTGCCATTAAGGTATCAAAAAATCTAGTTTTGCATGGGAGAAGTAAACACATCGACCTAAGGTTTCATTTTCTTCGTGATCTAACAAAAGATGGAGTTGTTAAATTGGAGCACTGTAATTCGAATGATCGGCTGGCAGATCTTATGACTAAGCCACTAGGACTTGAAGAATTTGTTAGATTAAGGAAATGGCTTGGAGTTTGTATGCCTCCAACAATAAACTAATTATTTCCGGTAAGTTTAAGGGAGGGTTTGTTAGAATAAGATTGAAGATGTAGCGTTTGTTCGGATCTCCTAGTTCGTAGGAATCAGTTAGTTTAGATTGCCTTTGAATATTCTCGCAACTGAATAAGACCAGGTCTTTAATTAGCTATTAGATTCCGGTACTATATTTTTTTTTCAGTTGTTGAAAAGACTTACTTAAAGTCTTATGTTCATTTAATAAAATACACTTCGAAGTTCCCAAATTTGCATTAGTTTTCAAGCTTGAGAGCCAAACAATGGTATCATAGCCATAGCCATAGCCATGACCAAACCATGTGGTGAAAATTGCCAGAATCTATGTGTTAGAAATTACCGAAATCCTCGCTGTCGAACAAATATGGTGAGTTCCCGATGCGCAAATGCTAGACTGCTCAACGAGTTCTAGGTGGGAGACTCGTTGTTCCTTTGTTCAAGGCTCGGTTCGCTGCAACAAGCCCCAAGCCCAAACCCCAAGCCCAAATTGAGGGGAGCCTCAGTGGTCCTTTGTGGTCCGACCTATGTGGTCCTTTGTTCGATGGGAGGATTGTCGAGGTGCAAATCAATTCCCACATTGGCATGGGAAAGGTCAATGGTTTATAATGTTAGGATATCAACTCTATTGATTTAAGGCCTTTTGGGAAAACTAAATAGCAAAACCAATTGGGTTTGATCCAATTTAGACAATATCATACCAATGTGGAGTTTCTGCTATCATGTGGCCCCCTAACAGTTTTGGGACTCCACAAAAAGGTTTTTACTCCAATGTGAAACATCAAATTCGGGCCTATTTTTTAATTTAATTTCAATTAATCTATTTAAATGAAAACTAAGTATATTTTATTAGAAATAAATAAATGAATGAATAAATTAAAATTAAAAGTAAAATTAAAATTAAATTAATTTAATAATATGAAAATATTAATTTGTGTCACGTCACATCTCTATTTTTTTTTCTTGTCGAGGTGTCGCTTCAAGTATTCTACATATTGCAACTATCACATTCTATCCGATAAGATTTTGAGGAACACTTGTCAATTTTCGAGAGGGCATCAAAATTACTATTATATTTTATCTGCTAAGATTTTTTGGGACACATGCCAAATTTTGAGAGGACATTAAATTTTTTGATGTGATTTTGTATCCATATCTTACATCTTTATCTTCATCACCACTCATCTATTTAAGAGGGTTCATAGGAAGCAACTTTCAACACTTCAATAGCTTCTTCATATTATAACATTTATTCTCTATTTTTTTAATTTGTCTCATCATTACACCATGCATCAAAATCTTGAATTGATAAACACTTTCTTATCTTTTCATTCTGATGATGAGCTTGAAATGCTTTTAATAGCAAGTGAAAATGAATAAGTCGAAAGGCGAAATAGGTGTCTTCGTGCTTCTGTTCCGAGGCGAAGAGTGATTAATCGTAAGAGAGCTGGAGGGCGTATAAGGCTTTATCAATTCAGAAGAATATTTTGGATGTGAATACCTATTTTTTGTCGAATTCTAAATCCAGCTGAGTCATATGATCCCTACTATACAAAGAAGTGATACAATGGGGTCCTTGGCTTACGAACCTCTAAAATAAGCAAAATCATCAAATGCCACATTTACTGATTCAACAATAGTTCTAGTGTGAGAATTTGGTATGAAGTCATAATGGTACTTCGTCTTAAGTAGACTTTGTTAGAAATATGACAAGCTATGTTAACTGCTTCTACCCAAAATATTTTTGAAAGGTGTTGGCGTGTAGCATAACCCGAGCCATTTCTTGCAAAGTTTTGTTTTTCCTTTCATCTATGCCATTTTGCTGAGCAATTTTGGAGGTTGAAAACTCATGAAAGATTCCCTTATTTTCACATAAGTTTGAGAAATAACAATTTCTAAATTATTTTCCATGTTATTTCTAATCCTAGATATATCTAGAGAAAGATAATTACAAATTAGATTGTGAAGTTTTTTGAAAGCTTCAAAGGTATCAAATTTTTTTCTAGGAAATAGACCCAAGAAAAATAAGAGAAATCATCTACACATACAAATACATATTTTTTACCCGCCATACTTTTCACCTCAGTTGGACCCATAAGATCCATGTGCAGTAAATCTGAACATCTTTGAGTTCCAAAGTGTTGTATCACATGGTGTGACACCCTGGTTTTTTTGCCCTTTTGACACATTCCACACACTGATGCATCATTGAACTTCAGATTTGGAGTTCTTTTTGCAGCATCATATTTATTCAGCAAATTAATGTTCTTGAAGTTGGTGTGACCGTTTTTTTGATGCCACATATCCACATCATTAGTACGTGAATTATGGAATACAATGTTTTCACAGGTTTGATAACAACTATATGTAGATCTTCAACCTGTCATAAGACAACGATGATTAGCATCATACATATAACAAGAGAGTTTATCAAATTCACCTCTTAGATAGTCATCACACAGTTAGTTGATACTGATAAGATTTGACGTTAAGCCTTCTACATGTAACACATTGTTTAGCTTAGGCAAACCAATGACATTTAGTGTTCCTTTGCCAGTCACTTTTCCTTTTGCACCTCCACCATATGTAACTTGTCCTCCTTTCAGTAGTTGATAACTGATAAGATGGTTCCTTGTTCATGCCATATGTCTTCAACACCCACTATAACCATGATCCTGAAATATTAGTATTTATATATATATATATATATATATATACAACATTGCATGTAATTTTCTTATCTATTGGTACCCATACTTTTCTAGGTTCAGATACGACAAATTTCATTTTAGAGGTATTGTTCTGAGTGTTATGAGACACGTGATACAACATCGTATCAACTTTCAGCTTCTGACAGTATGGTCTAATATGACTAGGATGAAAATAGTAGTGACAAAATAATCTTTTCTTAGTTGTTGTTATTCTTGAGACAGGTGCTTGAGTACCCACATTTTATGTTTCTATTGGGTCTCCTTTTTCTTTCACAAATGTAATATTTCCAATTTTAGTAGGTTTAGAAGTTTTTATTATTATTATTATAACCTATTCCTGCACATCTACTTCTACCAACAGTTCATAAAGATATAATATCCTCCAGTTTTGATGTACCTGTATTAATATTTTTTATCGCTAGAAGAGCATCATCCAAGTAAGTTTTTACCTTAACCATCTCCACATCATTTTTAGTGAGAAGTACTTCCAGCTGAGTAACTTCTTCTCTTCATAGTGCAGTTTTCTTTACTCAAAGAGTCAAGAATTTATGTTTTCTTCATTCAATCACTGTACAACTCATTGTAAAGGGACCACAGTTATTCTTCATCGCACAATTCTTCTTCTTCTTGAGATAGATCATCTGTTCTAGGCAGAGAAATAGAATTGAAGCACTTTAAATTAGTCAAGGAAGAATTAAGTGATTCAGAATACTCAGGTGTTGGATGAGATGTGGCAACACCAACTGCAACTCCTTGAGGAAAACTTCAGTTTCTCATACTTATCGTATCTAGCTAGATTCACGACTGGTTCATCTTCCCTAGAACTAGTTTGACCGAACTCTTCATTTTTTTCTTCATTGAAAGAGACAAAGATTCATTCCTCTTTTTCTGAGTGTGTTGGCACACTCATTTGCATAGTGACCAAGTATGCACAAGCCCTACATTGAATAGAATCAAGATTAATAGAAGTGGATCCAAACCGGCTTTGAGAAAAAGATTGAGAGGAATTTTGAGAACAACTTTGATAATTTGTCTGTTGGGGTCCAGATCTATTTATATTTGAATTAGATCTCATTGAGTTTAGAGTCGAAGCATCATTGAACAGTGTTTGACACTCTTTTTTATGACACTTTTGTTGAATTTTCTGATTTGAAGAGCAACATTGTTCAAAGAGGCTTCAGCATCCAAATCTTCATCATCAGCTGTTGTGGCACTCATTGTGAGAAACATCTACTTGCAGTGCATTTCTCACAGACTTCACCCCTTTTAGTTCATTTTCCTCCTCATCATTCATCTCACTAGACTTGAGACTTCCCTAGTGGAAATCGAACGGATCAGATCGGATATAAGCTTTTGGGAAGAAAAAAAATTCGGAAGTGCAAAATTGATTCCGATTCTTTTTTTTTTTTTGGAATATTAAAACTAGTTCCGATTTCAATTTTGAATTTTTTGGGAAGAAGGGGAGAAAAAAAACCAATAACACCATATAAACAAGCTAACCCAACAACAAACGATTCTCCACAAAGTGCAACACAATCAATAATTTGCATTCTCTTTAAATTACGAGAATAAATGGGCATAAAATGCATGAATAATCCCTAAAGTTAAAAAATTTACGCTGGATTTACAAAACCAAATGATTTTTTTCTTTGTACATGGAACGATACAAGAGATTTGGTTGAAGACTATAACACTACGGAAAAGAAACTTGAGCAAAGGGACAGTATTATGAAGAAAAAAATATTAAGTTTGAAAGAAAGAAGAAGGCAACCAGCACAAGGGAAAAAAATTGAAAATTAGGTTAGAAATAAAACATGTGTAGTTATGTATATAAAATGGGCCCAATACCACATGGGTCTAGATAATATCTAAAAGAAAATTATAGCCTAACCCAAAATAGAAATTATAGTGACCGAATATACATATAAACTAATTTTTTAATATAAATATCGGAAAATTTTGGAAATATTAGGAATTCAAAAATTCCGGAGACTTTATATCAAATTTCGATTTCGATCCGATTTTTTTCGGAAAATTTGGAAATCAGAATTTTTGAAATCAGACAACAAAAAATCTTCCGAAAATTGGAAATATTCGGATCGGAATCGGAGGAAATCGGAAAAGTCATTCCGATTTCCAGCCCTAGACTTCCAATTCTAATGGTAGATGTGTCAGACAATTCTTATATTGTCGTAACCTTCATTTTCAATCGTTCTGGGAATGTTTTCAATACATTATTAACTAGTGTTTCGTTTCTCTATGGACCTCCCCGAGAGCTTGAAATTCATTTGTCAAATCAATGATCTTCTCATTGTATAGGAAAATGTTTTCTCTCTCGTCCATTCTTAGTTGTTCGAACTTAGAGGTCATCAATCTAAGTTTTGTTGTCCTCACACTTTCAGAACCTTTACAATGCTGCTGAAGTACATCCCAAGCATCCTTCGCACTTGTGCACACCAAGATAAGCTTGAACATTGTGGTGTCTACAGAGTTAACGATGGCATTTAATGCTTTTGAGTTGTAACACGCTGTTGAAATATGTGCAGCGGTCCAATCAACTTCAGGAACTAGTATGGTATCACCATCTTCATCAACTCGCCGTGGAGGAGACCAGCCAGTCAACAAGGCTCTCCACGCCCTTTCATCCATTGATTTGATGATTGCCTTCATCTTCACTTTCCAATAACTGTAAATTATTTCATCCAAAACTGGAGGACGCATGGAGGCGGACATAGGTGTATCCATCATGAATTCTTTTCACTGAGAGAAAATAACTACATGATTGAACACTTAGTATATGTAAGTGCTGTCTCTTGATACCAATTGACAAAATTGTATGCCTCCGAATTCGTGTAATTATGTTATAATAGATAGAAAATCAAAGATTTATACAAAAGATTAGACAAAGACTTGAGTAAAGAAATATTTTGTAGCGGACTTTAAACAACACAAGTTATAAATAATTATCCACAAGTATATAAGTTGTGGATGCGCCTTTACGAGCGAAATCTTTAATTAAAACATTATTCAAAGAATACAAAAGAGAGAAGCAAAGATCTTCGAGAAATCCCAAGATGATTTTTTCGTACAAAACTTCCTAGAATTGATGGCAATCTATACTTAACAGAACTCTAGGATTAAACACTAGTATTCAATGATATTGAATGCAAACATACTCAATTATGTAGTGAAAAAAACATAGTGTTGTTGAAAATGTTACGACACCTAAAACTCTCTGCTCTCCAGTCTCTTCAGAAATCGATGAGAAATGAACTAAGGACCTCTCCTATTTATCGAATCAGAGAGCTCCTTGTCCTGCACGAAATAACTACACTAGAGGAAATAGTGATATAGTGGATTAATTAAACATATGTTAAGATAATTAACCACTAAGCTAGAGATAACCGCCCACTACCTATAAATAATACGGTCGTTTAAATAAACAAATAAAATTGGTTTCAAGAAAGTTACAATACAATAAATTATAGGACACTTTACAAATAAGCACATCAATGAGTACTTATTCATAAAGGGGTCCAGACAAAAAACTCTTTTACAAAAAAGTCCACACATTTTCCAGAGGTTTGTAAAAGACTAAAATAGCCCCTCACATTTTAATAAGCTCTAATTTCATCCTTTAATTTAATTTAACCTCAATTTGACCCCAAATTTCACAAATTATTCAATTTTGACCAAACACACAATTTTGAGTACAATTTCGTCCGTCACCGCCAGTCAACCGCCGTTGACTTTTTTTTTCTTCTTCCTGATTTTTTCGCCGGTCTCCGACGTTCACTTTTTCGATTTTATTTTTTGATTTTTTTTTGAATTTTTTTCTTTAACATCTTTTTGTCCCCCGTTTAAACAACAATACTGTTGTGGTTGACAGTAATATTAACTGTATTACTCTTAAACATAATAATATTAACTATAGTACAGTTTAACACAATATTGTTATATTAATCTCTAGCACAGTAATATTAACACAACAAAAGTCATTATACTTATTATGTAATAGAGTAATATTAATATGTTGATCGTTCAACAGAGGTAAACATACTAAAAAGCCAAAAGAATTAATATTGATGTTGTTGACAGTAATATTACTGTAACAACAGTAATATTACCGTCAACCACAGTAATATTATTGTGTTTACAGTAATATTACAATAGTAGACAGTAATATTATTACATTACTCCGTCAACAACTCAACTAAAACAAAAAACCCAAGAAAAAATATTTATGTGATTGACAGTAATATTATTGTGTTTACAATTATTTTACTGTGAACGACAGTAATATTATTACATTACTCCGTCAACAACTCAACTAAAACAAAAAACCCAAAAAATAATATTAATGTGTTTACAATTATTTTACTGTGAACAACAGTAATATAATTAGGTTGACTTGTCAACAAATCAAACAAAATAAAAAAAATAAAAATAAAAAAAGCCAAAAAAAATAAAAATATTATCGTTGACTCTAATTGTACTGACGACGTACAATTACATGCATGTACTGTCAATAACAGTACAATTACGTTAATGTATTGTCAACGATAGTATAATTACGTTAATGTACTGTCAGTGAGAGTATAATTGTTGTTAATGACAGTACAATTACGGTCAACGTTTAAAAACGGATAAAAAGAAAATCACTAAAAAAAAGTCAACGCTGGAAACTGGCGGTGGAAAAGGCAGACCAAAAAAAATAAAAAAATAAAAAAAAATTCGAAAAAGTTTAAAAAAGTTGAAAAAAAATAATTTGAGAAAAAAAAAGTTTAAAAAAAATAAAGTTAAAATTGATTAAATTGCGGTTACAATTAAGAATTGGGTGTAAAGGGTTGGGGGTGATTTTGTCGTATACATTAACTTTTCATTTATTTATAACATATTAAAGAGATGGGCTTATCGGCAAAAGAAATATAACCTCTGAACCTAAAATAATAAAAATGGTTAGTTAGAAACTTATGCACAAAAACCCTAATTTATATTTGACTTATAAAATCAAATATCAAATAATCTAATTCCTCTTTCTACCTTGTAATTCTCATCTTTGGTTTCTCCGTTATTGATTATAGGGTGAAGAAAACAAAGGCTTTGGGTGTTGTATCTATAGATGACAAGGAAAGGAGACGACGTGTTTAATAAATAATTTTTGTTTATGCATGAATTGGTGCGGTGTCGATTCCTCAAATCTTACCAAGAAAAAAAATTGCTACCACAAATACATTGAATCTGCCATGTTTCATTATTTATTTCGTAACGCCCCAACATTTCCTAAAATATTAATTTAGTCCCCAAAAAAATTGATTAAAGTACAATTAAAAGCGACTGCCCTCAAATTGGAGAAAAATAATATCAAAAAATATACGAAATGCTACAGTTTTCTTTCATGCTCCGAAACTTGTTTTGACTTGTAGTGAAGGACCTATCCTTCTACACGATTTGGCTTAATCAAAACAACCGAACATCCTACTAATTAACTAATTAATTAGTTAGTGGGGAGTTAATTCAATCCAATTCAATTGAATCCATACTAATCCGATCCCGGTAACCGAACGTGGCCTAATATAATCATTTTTGTCCAAAATGCAAGAAAAGTTATGTAAATTGAGAAGAATTAGTAAAACCAAAATCAAAATCAATCTTATGTCCAATGTTTTGACTAGGAAAAGGACCGACTGATCTAACCGGTTGGACCGCGTCTTACCCATACTGATTTGCACTGTAAAACCGTAAGTTACAAAAAGAATAGGTTTTAATCACTTTTTTTTTTTGCGTCGAACCGTTAAACTGTTAAACTGGGGTTTTGACCGATTGAACCACAAAAATTGGGTTTGATTGGTTGAACCGGTCTTTAATTTGGAGGTAAGGCTTCATTAAAATGTCAAGAAGTGTTGAATATTTAATTTAAATACTTTTTTAATCTATAAGATGACTATGATTTTTGTGGTTTGTTATTTTAGAGTTTTTTTGTATTATAAATTAGAATAAATAAATTTTAACCGTATTTCTCGTAACGGCACCAAAAACTTGTTTGGCTAAATACCTAACACTCAAGTGCACGTATCGCAAACAAGTAGTAATAGTGGACTCGTGAGAGTCGGATGTCGATCCCACAGAGAATACTCAAATTATCTAATCCTAAGTACCAAATTCTAACAGTTGTGATTTTTATCCAGCCTACTCAAAGCTGTCAAATTTAATCAACTAAATAAGTAAACTAATTATAAAAGTAAAAAATCACGAGAAAAATATCAATAAAAACGGACCTAGGATGTTATCTTCCACTATGCGATAATTCAATATCCAATTAAACCTCTATCATGCAAGTTACGGTTCATGATTATTAACCCGAGACACTAAATTACTCATAACCTGTTGTCGCGTGTATTATAAGTCTATTATTCATTAACAATTCACTATATGTCTATGCAAACCAATTATGAATAAATCATTAACTAACAAGTCTCGTAAACAGCTAGCTACCTAAGGTGTTATCTGTATGTCTACAATAACACATGCAATTAACACACTAATCTGGTGAAAACTACTCGAAAGTTTTTCTATCCTTGTTCTAATTATTAAAATGATCTGGCGATTCAATTCTAACAATAACACATAGCAACATAAATTAGCTAGGTTCATGCACTAAATAAGACCAGATAGAAGAAATAATCATGGAATTAAATTTGCATAATATTAGAAAACTAGGGTTAAAGTCACAACATAGGGTTCCAACAAAATCATAGATTAAACAGTTAGGTACTCATGTTCTCTACGAAAAACATCATAAAAATACGAAAATACATAAAAGTAGAAAAGAAAAGTAAAAGAAGAACTATGATGAAGATTCGTCAAGTCTTCGTCTTCAATTCTCCGTTCTCTCGCTCCTCTTGCTCTAAGATTGTGTAAAAAATATTTAATTCGTGTTTGGTCTTTGCCCTTAAATAGATGTCCCAACTTGGTAGAAGATTTGGGTTTCCTTGTGTGATTAAAACTCCAAAATTGCTTTCAGCGTGTTTTCACACGGTCGTGCGAGAATCAGTACAATTCTCACAAGGCCGTCTCAAATCCCGAAGCTTTCTCCCCAAATTCTGCAGTTGGCACGACCGTACCAGAAATAGGCTATTTCACACGGCCGTGCTAGGCCAATTTTCAGCCTCCGATTGTTTTCTTCCGTTTTTGCCCGTTTTTGACATTTTTTCGCTCGTTTCATCCTTGAAACTCACGAATCTTCAAATTGCACCTAAATATATAATAAACCACTCATTAAGAACCATTAAATCAATAAAAGTATAAAAAAAAACATCCTCGTAAGAAAGTATATATTGAGTGTAAAGTATACACTCAACAATAGACTCCTTATATTTTAAAAAAATATTATAAATACCTCCCTTGAAGTCTAATTTTAACTCAAATTTAAATTTAAACTCATCAAATAATATTTTTATTTTTACTAAAATATTATAGAGCAAATATACTATGAAATCAATTTATAACAAATCAATGAGCAAGTAAGATTAAATGCCTGCTGACAATAAAATTAAATGGAGGTCCAGGTAATTTTATAACTTAAGGGCTTAGAAACTAAGGCAATGTTTCAATGGTTTCCACAACATTTTTATTTGTTTCCCAAAAAAACAAAAAGTCGTGTTTGTTAAACCTTTGATTCTCATGAAAAATTGAAGTTTTGTAGAGAAAATAAATGCAATGACGAGGTGGAGATAGTAGGGCACTAGGTGAACGAGACTATAAAAGAAAATATCATTTTATTATTTATATACGAAAGAGCAAGTTTGTTTTCCTATAGTATTAATTTTCATATGATTTATTTTTTATAAAATGTTTAGTAAAAATGAAAATATTATTTAATGAGTTTAAATTTAATTTTTAGTTAACATTAAACTTGAAGGGCCTATCTGATATTTTTCGAATCATAAAAGGTGAAACTGTAATTATACATAACCTAGGGGAAGGTAGTGTAATTTACCCTATATTATAATAATTTGGCAACTTTTCTTTGAATTTCGTCATTCATCCTCCCTCCATCTGCAGAGGGAATCTTGTTCGCAAAAGACAAATCCATGACTGCGTCCCTGTTCACAGTTTACTCTCTCTCTCTCTCTCTCTCTCTCTCTCTCTCTCCACCAAAGTTGAATTCAACGTTCCAACCAAAATATATATATAAAAAAAGGATAAATTATGAAAATTATGATAAACACTCTCAGCTATCCGTGATTACCAAATTCCCCCGATATTTGTTCCAATATTGCACCAACCCCCTTACGCTGTGAATATTACCTTTGCAGATGTGACATTTCTTTATGACACATTCACATATTTTTGGTAACCAGCATTACCCCTTTAAGAATAATTTTAACCTTTTAAAAGTAGCATAAAAGAAATTCCAAGTCTGCAGCCTGCAGGGGTATAATTGGCATTTTTTGAAAAATATTCCCTACAAAAAAAATTTCGTGAAAAATCAAATCGTAATATAGTCGGTGTAAGACGGAAAGAGACACCGGAAATATTTTACTAACGACGGATATAGATGGGAGTGTTTTTCGTAATTTGGCCTAAGTTCGGGGTATTTTGGTAATTTACCCTAAAAAAGAAAAAAAAAAGCAAAAGTAAATTTGAATATTCAACTCAGAGCCCTCACAAGAAGTTTGAAATCAGAGAGGAGCTTTTGAAAGTCAAGTCTGCTCTTCTTTTTCTTCCGCATTGATTGATGCCCACATTAGTCAACACAAAAAAAAAAAAAAAAATTGACCCCCACTCCACCAATCTCTATTTACAACTCTACCTCTTTCCATATTTATTCATCTCTTTTATTTTATTTTTTCCTATATTCAGATGGAGGCGTCAACAAATAACTCAACGGCGCCGTTTCTGGTGAAAACGTATGAGATGGTGGACGACCCTTTGACGAACTCCGTCGTCTCATGGAATTACACTGGCAATAGTTTTGTTGTTTGGAATCCACCAGAATTTGTAGCAGATTTGCTCCCAAAGTATTTCAAGCACAATAATTTCTCTAGCTTCATCAGACAACTCAATACATATGTAAGCAGCCCCTTTGCTTTCTTTTCTTTTCACTTCAAAAAAAGAAAAAAAGAACAAAAAAACTAGGGTAAATTCCACTTTCCCCCTAGTACTCTCGATTGCATCCATTTGCCCCCTGCACTTGAAAAATTGTTTCAATATGGCCCTCGCCGTTAGTTTTCAGATCTTTTACCTTAACACTGTTATTATTTCCATTTTGCAGGGTTTTAGAAAGGTTGATCCTGATCAATGGGAGTTTGCAAATGAGGAGTTTATTCAAGGACAAAGACACCTACTAAAGAATATACACCGACGAAAACCAATCCACAGCCACTCCGGTCAAGTAAACGCATTACCGTTACTAACCGACTCGGAAAGACGGGGTTTCGAAAAGGAGATTGAAAAACTTAGACAAGAAAAGCTCTCCCTTCAATCAAAGGTGGATAAGCATAAACACGAGAATCAAGGATACGAATATCGACTCAAATCGTTAGGACACACATTGCAAAACATTGATCAAAGGCAGAGACGGTTACTTGCCACGTTGGATCACGTGTTTCAAAATACTCAAAACAAGAAGAGAAGGCCGACGTTTTCTTTCGAAGAAAATCGAAGCCCTTCTCCGTCTCTTCCGTTATTGAACTTGGACGCCGTTGAGAAATTGGGGTCTTCCCTAACTTTTTGGGAGGAATTTATTTACGGGGTCGATAAAATTCCGTCGTCGCAAGGTTTGCGCGATGCGTCTTACACTACTTATGTCGAAAGCCCGGCCGTATCTTCCATTTGCGTTGATCGGGACTCGAGCAATGGACGGTCGAGACTTGATGTGGATATGAGCGCGATTACTAAAACTCGGGATGTTGAATTAGATAAAGATCAAGATCGGGATGGAGGCGTGGCTTGTAATGTGGCGGCGGCTGGGGGTAATGATGTCTTCTGGCAACAGTTTCTTACGGAGGCTGAAGTGGAATCGGAGAGACGAGATCAAGGAGACGATCGTATGAAGGATGGTGGTGGATTTGCAGATGAACACAAACCTTGGTGGAATGTAAAGAAGCTTCATCAATAGATGAGTCAACTCAGTCGAGTTAAAAGGACCTCATTAGTGTAGCTGGTTTTCGAGTCCTAGTTTCAAGGGCTTTTATGTACAAAGATTGTTTCATCACGTTATTTTGCATATGTTGTTGCATAGATAGATGCACACACTTTTTTATTTTCATTTTGGTTGATTTACCTCTTTTTATGATTTCTTTTTTTTTTAGATTATATATAGAGTACATTATAACTTTGATAAACTAATAATCTCGCTTAAATAATAGTTTCTTTCGGTCCTGATTCGGTGAAAACGTGTTAAATTATTAATTTAATAATTTAATATTTCGCTAAATTAATAGAATTTCTCTTGTTCCGGCTGTATTAATTTATAGATGATTAACTCTCGGAATTTTTGTGCATATTTATTTGTATCTCACTTCGATTAGATTTTATTTTGGGACTCGCGGGTACGGGCCGGTATTGTTTTTCGTACCGGTTTCGGGAACTATACAAAAATTGTACCCGCTAAAAAGTCCACGAGAATTAAAAGTATAAAGTTGTTGTTCTTTTTTTTTTTAGTATTTGAATACCACTACAATAGTAAAAATCAAACTGCAAGTAACACCAACAATCTCTAACAAATGTATTTTATAGGTGTGATAAAATAATTGTCTAAATTTTGCAAATGAAATAAAATTAACAATGACAAATAATTATATAAGTATAAATGAAGAATTACATGTTTGTCATATATGTAGAAGGACTAGCCATTAAGAGTGCGTTTGGATGGATGGATTTGGAGGGAGGATTTGATTTGGGGAAGAGATTTGAAATGATTCAAATTTGAAGTCATTTGAAATGATTCAAATTTGGTGAGGATTTGAAATCTATCTCCAAATCCCTCAATCCCATCAAGTCCAAAGAATTTATTATTATGTATTTGAAATTTCTCACCCAAATCCCTCCATCCAAATGCAGCCTAATAGAATATTCAGAAACTCAAACAACTTTACCAAATTCGGAGAGTATGGGTGGATGACACCCGACCAGTAACATGTTTCGTATTTGGATTGGTACGATACCACTTTACGTAGTTGTTGTCCTAAATAAATTTGGCCATCTCCAACAGTTCGATTGTCTATATTTATAATTTAAGAGATGAATAGTGTTATGCAATACCACTTTTAACATTAGACTCCAACAACATTGTTTATAATTTACACAATTATCATATTTTATTATTTTACAAAAACTTTAGTTCTGAATTAATTTTAACAACTATAATTTTAATTTCACATACATACATATATTTTGTTTTAGTTTTTTACTCAGAAACTTTTTGGAATTAAAATATATTGCAAAGTATAATTTAATGTTATATATACATATATTAAAAAAAAAAGCTAAACACTCTTTATTTTATTAATAAAAAGAAACATATATGTGCAAAATAATTACTATCTGCAAAATAATTATTGTATTTAATATATAAAAAATGGCACTAATGGAACTTTTATTATTATTTATTTTTACACAATTTGGAAAATTGTAATTTTGGTTTGTCAATTTTGGATATGCAAAGTAAAAATGTAACAAATTTTGCCTTTTCCCACTTGGTTATTGGAGATGTGATTTTTGGTTTAAAATGTGTAAAAGATATAAATTATAGATATACTGTTTTTTGATAAGAAGTAAATTATAGATATACATCATCCTGTTGGAGATGCTCTTACATCAAATACTGCATAACTATCTTTCTACCTATATATATTGATTTTGTGCTAATTGCACATAACCCCTGTATAATCTCGAGTGGTTCAAAAGATCCTTCTGTTAAAAATATTAGCAAGCAACCTTATGTTATTTTTTAAAAAGCATACTGCCCTTTATTTTAAAATTAGCTGTTGACCCATGTGAAATTACTAAACTACCCCTAATTAAAAACAAATAGTAAAGTAAAATATCCAAATCACAAAAACGTATCCACCGTCGGTCCATTTTCTGGATTGGATTCTTGTTTCCGGTCATCTTCTCCGGCAGGAATCTTATTTTTCTTCTCTATGTTGAAGAAAGCCCAAAATCTCAAACCCTGAAGTAGGGCTTTTGGACTTGAATTCGCTTTTGATGAAGATTCCGATGAAATTCTGGAGCACCGGTAGTCGTCGATGTGGCGGCGGTATTAAAGTAGATGGTGGGGGAGAATGGGTCAGTATTGGAAGGATGGTTTGATGGTGACCATGAAATGGTGCTGGGAAGTTGTGTAAAGAAATTTTTTAAATTGCAATTTCATCCAAAAAGTTGGATTATTTATTTTTAAATCCAAATGAATTTATGTTTAGTTATAAAATAATTTCAATTCGCGCCTTTTTCATCTATTTCATATCATGATTTACGATAGTCTTCCTTGCCCAATTCTCATTTCTCGAGTGAAACTACTTCTTTCCTTCTAAATATTCACGGTAATCAACTTTTTAGAAAAATCTCATATATGATCAAGAAATAAAAATAAAAATAAAAATAAAAATTTAAAAGTATTAAAAAAATAAAAAATAAAAAACAAACTAGTATTTCTACGGTGTAATGCACGGAATAACGTTTCAAGAATGAATTATGACAAATAAAAATAAATGCAAAAAGGATCAACTAGAAAGAATATCATTTGAAGAGATTAATGGTTATTTTGAAAAGAAAATAGATAAACAAAATATACATCTCTACGCCATTTAGTTATTCACTTGATAATGACTACTTAAAAACTGTTTTATTTTGATGAAAATAACTATTATATTTATTCCTAATATTTACCCCCAATCAAGTGAAATACCTAAAATATTTTGCTGAAAAATATTCCAAGAACTTGACAATAGAATTTTAAAATCTAAATAATTTAAATATGTCAATGAGTAGGAAAGGTAGTCGAAGGGATGGGTCCACTCATTACTGCTCGATTGGGCAACCCAAGAGTAGAGATTCGCTTGTCGGGTTAGCCCAATGATTGTCCTCTAATGCTCAAGTCAGAAACTATCACAATATACGCAAATATTATTAATTAATTGCCAAAATTGTGCGTGTCTTATCATGTGAGTTAAATCACATATATATAGGTGAGAGAATATGAAGACTTCTTGTAGAACTCTAATGTGGTACAATAAGTTATAACCAAAACCCTATTCGATTTTAGTAATACGTAATAATTGGGCTTTTATTATCAATTGGTTTGATTTGAACTTTTATGGGCCAAAAATCCAATTCGGGACATCATTATACCCCTCCCAAGTTGGCACACGGGCCGGTCGTCTGCTTGGGAGTAACTTACGAATAGTCGCTCGAAGCCGTATAATTTTCCTTTTTGTTGGAGTCCCAAGGTAGCCCGCAAATTTAGAAGTTGGCTATAGGGTCCCACCGAGGGGGTGCATGTTGGTGGTGCTTCCTAGTTGTATCATACTATCAGTGTCTAAAATTCCCAAGCCTCGGGGAGACAACGGAAATTCAAGCATTTTTGAAGATTTTGTAGGCACAATCCTTGATGTTAACGGAATTTCGAGGGCCCAAATGTCACAACGGACCCTTCAATTTCGAGGGCGGAGGTTTAGCGGCTGTACAAATTGAAGTGCGTTTCGAGAAGGTCAATTTGTTGTAGGGCGATGGTCTAGCAACAAAATTATTGGAGGAAGTTGTGACATCGTGGCAACTTGAACGTCGAGCCCCCCCTGCCAAGTCCGACTCTCGGGTTTCGCGGGTTGAAGTACTTAGGAATTTCGTTGATTTTTTTACTGGGTCTGACGACGTTTGTTAGGTGAGTCGAGCGAAAAATTCATTGAATATTGGACTTTCTTCTTACGAGTTAAAATTCAAGGGAAGTGTTCAAGGTATGTGAATTAAGAATATTGGCCAAGTTAAATGATTGTGCCACGAAATTATACTTCTAGTTATTAGAATGAACCCTCATGGCATTATCTGCAATATTTTAACCGGCAAGCATGTTGGCCAAATGATCTTTATTCCTCCAATAAATATAATCTAGTTGAATTCCAACTTGCCTATTAAGTATCAACAAAGACAGTTTCCTGTGATTGTTTCAGTTTCCATGACGATCAACAAAAGTAAATGCCAAACTTTGCTACATGTCGAACCTGTTTTCCGGTCATGGTTTAGCATACGTGGTAGATAAAACTAGAGGTGGCATCAACATATTGATCAAGTTGGAATCGGGTGAACAATGCAACAATGTTGTGTACAAAGATGTCTTCCAACATATACTATTAACCAATGCCATATTATTATTTGGATTTACGTGTATTTTATTGTTTACATTTTTAAAGTTTCTGCACTTATATGTGGTATTCTTGCTAGCATGTTCAATGCATTTTTCAATCGAGGTAATGGCATATAAATTTTATCATATTTGGTACATTTAAAAGCTGTAATTTTGTTTCAATAGAGCGTATGCATCACTGATTCGACACCATTACCGATTTGCTTGCAAGTAATTTGAATCTCTATTACTTGAATTGTCCGCTATTATGTTTATTGTTTTTCTCTCAATGTGAGAGGCGTTGCTTGCTTGTACAAGAAAGTGGCAGAAATCGATGATCTGCCTAGCCTGGAACTGTCGGGGACTGGGGGGTCGTCGTACAGTTCGCTCACTCGAAGAAATTATTCGAGTTAATAACCCCCATCTCATTTTCTTATCAGAAACAAAACTATCTTCTAAGAAATTTGAGTTTATAAAAATGAAACTGAATTTATATGGTGTAGCAGTGGAAGCAAGAGGAAGATCAGGCGGATTAGCGATGTTATGGCTCAAAGAAATAAATATAGCCTTGCAAAGCTTTTCAAAAAACCATATTGATGTGCATATTTCCGATGATCAAGGAATCTCTCAGTGGCGATTTACAGGTTTTTACGGAGATCCAATTGAGCATGAGCGACATAATTCTTGGACCGTTCTTCGGCATCTATCGACGGTCTCCAACTTGCCGTGGCTTTGTGCAGGAGACTTCAACGCACTACTATCAATTTCAGAAAAAAAGGGTGGCTCTGATGCAGCGTTCAATGCAATACTAGATTTTGGGGAGTGTTTAAATGAATCTGGCTTAAATGATTTGGGATTTATTGGATATCCATTTACATGGTCAAACAAGAGGGCCCCTCCTAATTTTGTTGAAGAACGACTAGATCGGGCCTGCGGTTCAGAGGACTGGAAAACACTATTCCCAAACTTTGTTGTTGTACATTTGGACGCGTTACATTCCGATCATATGCCCATCTATATATCCACGCACGGTAGGGCGAACAACAGTGGGAGGCGAAAAAAAAGTTTTAAATTCGAGGCTATGTGGTTGAAACATGAAGAATGTGATAAAATTATGGAAGAGAGTTGGGCCCCCCATGCTTCGTTGCATGATAATTTTGAATCTTGCAGGGAGGGTTTCAAGAGTTGGAGCAAGAGTTCTTTCGGTGGAGTTCAAAGGCGTATCTCTAAGTTGAAGGATAAAATTATTGAGCTTAAGGAAAGACAACGATCAGAAGAAGTTCATAAAATGATCAACAACCTTTCATTAGAATTAGACGATCTTATGGATAAAGAGGAGATGATGTGGAGGCAAAGGGCGAAAATCCATTGGGTACATGAAGGAGATAAGAACACGAAATTCTTTCATGCTAAAGCATCAACTAGGAGAAAGATTAACTCTATTATGAGGCTTCGCAATGAGATGGGAATCTGGTGCGAAGATGACAAAGAAATTGAGTCAATTATATCAAGTTATTTTCGTGATATCTTTACTTCATCACGGCCATCCGGGGATCATTTGAACGAGGTGATCACAGCCATTGAGACTAAAGTTGGCCAAGAAATAAATGATAAGCTTCTGGCCAAGTATACTGAAGCCGAAGTAAAATCTGCTCTAGACAGTATGCAACCTCTTAAAGCTCCGGGGCCCGATGGATTTCCTGTTTTGTTTTACCAGAAATATTGGAGGATTGTAGGAATGGAAGTTACTCAATGGGTGCTACGGATTCTTAATCATGGTGATTCTCCTGCCAGGTACAACCATACACATATCGTTCTCATTCCCAAATGTCAAAACCCAGAGTACATGGCTCAGTTCCGCCCTATAAGTTTGAGTAATGTGGTGTATAAATTGGTATCAAAGTGTATAGTGAATCGTCTTAAGCCCACTATGAATTTGGTTATTTCTGAATCTCAATCTGCCTTTGTTCCAGCTCGCTTAATCTCTGATAATATTCTTATTGCTTACGAAGTTACCCATTATATGAAGAGGAGTTCGGCAGAGCATATGGCGGTGAAACTTGATATGAGCAAGGCTTACGATAGGATCGAGTGGGATTTTCTTCGTTTGGTTATGCTAAAATTAGGATTTGCCGTCCAGGTGGTTGATCTTATTATGAGATGCGTAACATCAGTGAGATATTCTTTTGTTTTGAATGGTGGGGTTTTCGGTGATCTTACTCCGGATCGAGGACTTCGACAAGGTGATCCGATCTCGCCTTATCTTTTTCTTTTTTGTGCAGAGGCACTTAGTGCTTTGTTTAAAAGGGAGGAAACGAGTGGGAATATAAAGGGTTTAGCGGTTTGCAACGGAGCTCCATCTATATCGCATCTTATGTTTGCCGACGACACAATTATTTTTTGTAATGCAAACAAGCACTCGGCAGAAACGATTAATTATATACTTGAGGTTTATGAGATGGCGTCGGGACAAAAAGTTAATTTCCAAAAATCGAGCATTGTATTTAGCAAATCGTCTAAGAATGAAACGATTGAAGAAGTTAAAGGTGTACTTCCGATGGAAATTGTGGAGAAACACGATAAGTACTTAGGTTTACCAGCTGCTATCGGTAAATCAAAGAGGACCATATTTTCCAACATAAAAGATAGAGTGTGCAAGAGGCTTAAGGGATGGAACGAGAAATGGTTATCCAAGGGGGGGAAGGAAATTTTGATTAAGGCGGTGCTACAAGCTATTCCGGCATATGCTATGAGCTGTTTCAAATTGCCAACCTACTTTTCTAAGGATATTGAACAACTGATGAATAAATTTTGGTGGGAGGATAGCAAAGGGCATGGAATTCATTGGTCTAAGTGGAGCAAGTTGTGTAAAAACAAGCAATCAGGAGGGCTTGGATTTAGAGACTTGGAGGCTTTTAACATGGCACTCCTTGCTAAACAGCTATGGAGGCTGCTCACTACACCCAACAGCCTGTTGGGACGCATCTTTAAAGCAAGGTATTTTCCAAATTCGGATGTGCTTGGTGCTAAACTTGGCCCAAACCCCTCATTCACTTGGCGATGCATTTTGGGATCTAAAAGGATTCTCGAGGCTGGTCTTCGATGGCGAGTTGGTAATGGCAAGTCGATACTGGTGTGGAAAGATAAGTGGCTTCCTAGTGAAGTCACTTTCCGACCTATTTCACCAATGGGGAGTTTCCCTTCCGACTGGAAGGTTAGTGATCTTATCCTTAATAACACTAATCAATGGAACGCGGAGTTACTTCGGGATTGCTTTGTGGAGGAAGATAGGAAAACTATACTCTCAATTCCATTAGGACGGGCTTGCAATGGGGATACACAAGTTTGGCACTATGAGCGTAATGGGAGGTTTACAGTTCGTAGTGCTTACCACCTTGCCGTTCGGCTGGAAAATGAAAGAGCGAATCAAGCGGCGAGTAGCTCCTCTGGTGCTTTACTTAATACATGGCAATGGGTGTGGTCTATGAGTGTCCCAAATAAAATTAAAATTTTTGTTTGGCGAGTTTGTAAAAATTTGTTGCCGACTAGAACTAATTTGCGGCGACGTAAGGTAACATCAGAGTCTTGTTGTGGAATATGTGGAGCTGATGATGAAGACTTGCGGCATTGTTTTGTGTTATGCTCCTTTGCGAGGCAAGTTTGGGCTTTGAGTAATATTCCTTGGAGCGTGTATCAGTGGCGGGGGAACGATATGGTGGATTGGTTTGCTAACATGCGAAAATTGACGGATACCGGAGGTTTTGAGATGTGTGTGACTGTTTGTTGGGCTATTTGGTTCTATCACAACCGCTTCTTATTTGAAGACGAAGAGGTGGACGCTCTTACTACTATCTCACTCGCGCAAAAATTTATGAACCAGCTTCGACAACCCTCTGCTAGAGTTTTGTCAAATCAGGCTCTAAGAGTAACGTCCGATAGTCGATGGTTGTTGCCTAGTACGGGCGTCATTAAAATTAATTTTGATGCAGCCGTTAACGCCAATGATGGATTAGTTGGTGTGGGGATCATTGCTCGAGACCATTGTGGTGGTTGTGTGGGTTGGATGTCGATTTGCATTCATCAGCCTCTAGATCCTACTTCAGCAGAAGCAAAAGCAGCTTTGCTGGCGGTTGAATTGGCTCGGGACAAAGCCTGGCGGAAAGTGGTTATTGAAGGCGATTCTACAGTGGTCATCAAGGCGATTGAAGGCGAGGACGAGGATCGATCGCCATATGGAAATCTTATTGCGGACATTCATGCTATTATACCATGTTTCGAGGTTTTCTCTACTCTCCATATCCGTCGGAATGGGAATGGTGCTGCTCATGCTTTAGCTCAGTTGTCTTTTAAAGATCCGACTCTTTCCGGTTCTTTGCCACTGGAAATTCAAAACATTGTAATAGTTGAATCAATGCTCTGATATGAAAATTTTCTTTTCTCAAAAAAAAAAAAAAAAATCAGTTATTTGGCATAATATTAACGTTTTCAATTAAATTGTAGGGAAAATTTGACAAAACCCCCTAATTACACAAGTGTCATTACAATGAGCCCAATTTTATTTTACATTTTTAAGAAAAATCCAAAATAATTTTAATTAATTAAAACCACTTAATTATCACCATTATACCCCTAATTAAAAAATAATGTATATTTAATTTTAATATTAAAAGATATATAATATCTTTTCTAATTAAGGGATGCTAATAATTAGGGAATTAATTACCCGTTTTAATGACATCCCCTCTTTCTCTCTCTATTTGTTGAAATTTTGTGCAGATGGGGTTTTATCATTTTAAGAAGACAATATATATATATATATATATATATATATATATATATATATATATATATATATATATATATATATATATATATATATATATATATATATATATATATATATATATTAATCTACCGTTTTTATTTGCTCAGATGTATGAACATGTTTGTTTTGCTTGAACGTTATGTTGTTTATCCGAGCAAGAAAGCAAATTTGTAATTATACATAGTGATTTTCATGTTTACATAGCTGTTATACAGAGTGGTTTTCATGTTTACATAGTTGTTATATATAATGGTTTTCATGTTACATAACTGTTATACACAGAGTGGTTTTCGATGAACAGGTAGTGAATTACACTAATTTAAGAGTGGTTTACACTAATTTAATAGTGGATTATACCAATTTAATAGTGGATTACGTTAATATTAATGTAGATTATGCTTATTTTATAGTAAATTTTCACTTTAATTTCATAGTGTTTTTCGATAAATTTAGTGGTTTTCGATGAGTATGTAGTAGATTTTAAATTTTTTTAAATATAAACCATTTAAAACACTTAAGAAAGAAAAAACAATTTTTGTTTTAAATTGTAAAAAAAAACTATTAAAAAATTAAAAAAAAGGGGAAAGCATAAACTAAAATTAACGTGAGATGTGTGATAGGTCATAGGAGAGTTAATAGGGGATAGTGTGAGATGGGGAGAGAATAGGGGGATTTGCATATCTACCAAAAATGGATTTATTTTTCCACAATAATATAATATATTAATTTTCAGTAATAGTAAATAAGGGCATTTTGGATAATTAGAGTTAATTGGATTTATAACAAATATCAATTAAAAAAATGGATTTATCAAGAAGTCCAAATTGAATGAGGGGTGTTTGACAAATAGCCCCTAAATTGTATTAAGGAAATATTCTATGTGTTGTTGTAAATGATGTCCTCCAGTTTTGAGTTTTACATCATTCAATCCTATGTAATATTTACGGGACTTTTAGAGAACCACCTGCCTCCCTTAATTACTTGACATTTGACAATTTCAATTGGTGACATGTATTCAATTTCATCCCATGTGGAAGATTGATTGGTGAAAATAAATTATCCAAAAACATGTCATCATTTTTCAAAATTAAAGTTAATTAAATATATTTAATTATTTTATTAATATATTTATATCCTATCATTTATAAAATGCTCTAAATATATAAACTTTCTTGGAAACTCTAAATATATTTACTTTTGAATTTAATTTTAATAATAATTAATTTAATTTGAATTTAGTTAAATTCAATTTAAAATATCCCCTTATTATAATTGCATGATCGGTGTTGTTACGGAAACTTTGTATTTTAATTCATAAATTTGGATTTATCTTAAAAACAAATTGCAGAATAAATCATTTAATACTAATATATTATACATTTTACATGAACATGACCAGATAATATGTTTTTTTTCTTTCTTTTCTACTAATTTAATATTATATATTAACATTATCTGTATAAAAAAAAGATACATGTTCGAAAACTATATTGCGGAAATTTGCACTATTTTTTTTTCTCTGCCATGTGTTCAACAAATTATACTACATGAATTTCATGTTATTGTTTTAACTTTTTTTTTTCTTCACTGAATCCAGTGACAATAAATTTTATGATTTATCTAACATTATATACTAATTAAAATACAACATTTCTCATGATTATATTAATAAATTGAATAACATAAGTTAAGTTTAATCAATTGATAAAAAAATAAAAGAATTGATTTTATATATTTCAAAATATAACAATCCTATTCTAAATCTTTGGTATTATATTTGTTTATTCACTTTATTTAATACCAAAGATTAAGAATGTCAATTGTTTTGTTTAAAATGTATAATGATCGTATATACTATATATTGTATTCCACTAATAAATATTTCTCTATAACTCCGATAACTATAATTAAGTACGTATCTAGAGCAACTCCAACCCAAAAGTATCAAAATGAGTTTGCAAATATTTATGTGATATTTAATATGCTGATTCTACCCTACACACGCGATATTTCTTTACTGTACTTTTTAAAGACAAAAATTACCCTCAGGAGGACTTTACACGAAATCTTTATTCTTCTTAAATAACATTTTCACAACTTTTTAGAATTACCATTACCTCCCTTGAGGGTAATTTTTGTATTTAAAGGGTAGGATATAAGAAATGTCACGTCTGCAATGTAGAATCCACATTTTTTTGGATATTACATGGAATAAAAAAGATCGGTAAAAAATCACACCACAAGGGGGTCGTGTAAGACATAAACAAAAACCAGGGGAATTTGGGGATCGTGCATGTATACGCAGGTGAATTTATAAATTTTAGATCGAACTAGTTCCGATTACATGCATAAACTAATCACATAGTCAACGTACCTTAACGCTTCCGCCATACACATGGTAATTATCGATTTTATTAAAACACGTAAAACCGAAAAGAATTATAAAACATGCTTGTTCATCATATTACAAAATCGAAACACGTAATCACATATTATACATGCTCGTAAATTAAAAATCATACAAACATGTTCGAATCGAATTACGAAAGTTCCGATTTAATTACCTCTTGTAGCGTGAGATTTCGACGAATCGAAATCCAAACTCAAACACGTACAAGCTGCTTTATACCACTCCTAGGGGCTGCAGGAACACCACCAAACGGCAGCTGGTCCGAAGGTGAAGCGACGGCGGCGCGTGGCAGTCAGCGGCGGCGGCGCGTGGGCGGTGCAGCGGCGCGTGCGGCGGTGCAGCGGCGGCGTGGCAATTCCGTCGGGGCAGCAGCTCCTCTCCAATTAGGTTTCACCTCGAATAAACGGATCTCCCCCTACTGTAGCACTAGATACAAAGGGGTTAGATAACAAGGGAAATACGATAGAGAAAGGAGAGGAAAAACCGGCGGATTCCGGCGGCGGACGGCGCCGGTGCGGCGGGGCAGCGGCGGCCGAGAGGCTGGACGGCTAGGGTTTGAGGAGTAAAAAATCTGATCTCAAACTCTTGTTTGAGGTCTATTTATACTTAGGGTCCTCAACCCTTGTGGGCTTAAGTCATTGGGCTTGACCCACTGATGCATTAAGTCCATTCCCTCGTCGGCCTCGTTTCTAACAAACGATCGTTCACAAAATTATAACAAAATTATATTTGTGACGAGCTCAAAGTTCTCGTCGATACGAGTGCCTCTTCGAAATTTCCAATTTCCAAAATTGGAAACTTCCACTTCAGTGGACCTACTAAATCGGGAAACTTCCCAATTTAGAAAGTTCACTAAATTCCGCATGTCTCTCTTTCTCTACGTTTATTCCGACTCGTAATCCACAATCACGAATCTTGGACTCAATCATATTGACCTCCAACTTTACAAAGATTAACATATTAACCTATGCTCATTGTTATCAAGGATCCGTATTACACGAGAAGTGTGACCCTCAATGGTTCAGGTGTATGCTAGCTGTGGGCTCACAACTCTTTGTGATTCGAACAACACATTGTTCTTATACGAACTCCTCCCAAGAGTCCCGATTAGAGTAAAACTCATTTTACCTAATCCCCGATCAAATCGGTGCCCAACGAATCAAGATTGGCGTCTAGCAACTACGCATCATGATTCCCTAGATACAAGTGAAGTGCCTGCAAGAACCTTATGATATAGTTAGCGTACAGTACGATCCGTTCGCAGCACATGTCCCGATTGAACTAGAGGCATTGGTTCACCGAGACCTCTTATACAGTTCAATAACCGTGCGAACGTTCTAGGTATTATAAATCCGTTCGTGTGCGACTTAGGGAAACACATTTCCCTAATCACCCCACTATCAACTCTGGCCAGAGATTCCTTGGATTATAAACCGTCAGAAGACACAGGACATCCATGACTACTCAAGCGCTCGAATCCCCTACTACAATGCACAGACTTCACACTAGATTTCGGATTGCACGAACGTTGGCCCTTGGAGTGGTCGGTTGTGGGACTCAGGGACAGGTCACGATAAAATCGGTCCTCTAGTGAAGTCACGGTGATGTCTGGGTCTTAAGGACTAATGGTGTACAACTATATCTTAGAAACCTATTACTCGATGAATGAGAACCACTTATAGATTTCTAGGGCAAGGGAGTTCAGTGAACTCATCTAGTATGAGCACCCACTCAAGTATACCGATGTCACAACACCGAGGACTGATGAGACGCAGTACACATACACTAAGTGCTAGTCTCAAAAGGGAAAGGCCGGTATCCTCATTATTGGCGTAACCCATCGACTAGGAACAAGGTTTAACAGTTACATTACATTGCTGAGTTATCTCACGATTCTACTAGACCAACTCACAGTAATAGAGTAACTCGTTAGGACTATATCTATGCTGCTTGCATGGGATAAGAGATATAGAATGCCAAATGAAATATTTTATTATTACGAACGAAAAACGATTGTTTTATTACAAGAAAAAGAGAAAGACCACAGCCACAAGTTGGCTTGCTTGTCACCTACTCTAACAATCTCCCACTTGACCTAAAGCCAACTACTCATAAATCTAAGTCCCATCGACTCTCGATGTTTCTCGTGGACTGATCCTGACAATGGCTTGGTGAAAGGATCTGCAATATTGTCCTCCGAGGTGACTCTGTCTAGCTTGACTTCACCTCTCTCTATGATCTCTCGGATCACATGGTATTTTCTCAACACGTGCTTCGACTTCTGATGAGCTCTCGGTTCCTTAGCTTGCGCTACGGCTCCGTTGTTATCGCAGTACAGCTGTACTGGATCGCTAGCGTTTGGAAATACACCCAACTCTTGGATGAATTTCCTAATCCATGACCCTTCCTTTGAAGCATCTGATGCTGCAATATATTCAGCCTCGGTGGTGGAATCAGCCGTCGTGCCTTGTTTGGAACTCTTCCAACACACAGCACCCCCGTTGACTTTGAATATATACCCCGAGTTTGACTTTGAGTCATCCACGTCCGATTGAAAACTAGAATCCGTGAAGCCTTCTAATTTCAACTCGGTATCCCCATAGACCAAAAACAAATCTCGAGTTCTTCGCAAGTACTTGAGAATGTCCTTCACAGCCTTCCAATGGGCTGGGCCGGGGTCGGACTGATATCTGCTTGTGACACTCACAGCATACGCAATATCAGGTCGTGTACACAACATGCCATACATTATGCTTCCTATAGCGGATGCATAAGGTGTCCTTTTCATCTCCTCGATTTCCATTTGCGTTTGAGGACACATGGATTTCGAGAGACGAACCCCATGGGACATTGGCAAGAATCCCTTCTTGGATTCTTCCATGCTAAACCGTTTAAGAACGGTGTCTATGTACATGGATTGGGACAAACCAAGTAATCTCCTCGATCTATCTCTATAGATCCGTATTCCCAATACGTAGGATGCTTTTCCCAAATCCTTCATCGAGAAACGTGTGGATAACCATACTTTAATTGACTGCAACATCCCTACATCATTCCCAATGAGTAGTATGTCATCAACATAAAGTACAAGGAAAGTCACTGCACTCCCACTAACCTTCTTGTAGACACAAGGTTCCTCCGGGTTTTTCACAAATTCAAACTCTTTGATAGTTGTGTCGAACCTTTTGTTCCAAGTACGGGATGCTTGTTTCAATCCATAAATGGATCGCTGGAGTTTGCAAACCTTTTGCTCATCTCCAGAAGATATGAAGCCTTCCGGCTGCGCCATGTAAATTTCTTCCTCAATGTCCCCATTAAGGAAAGCGGTCTTCACATCCATTTGCCATATCTCGTAGTCATACCACGTAGAGATGGCCAGCAAAATCCTAATGGACTTGAGCATAGCAACTGGAGAGAAGGTTTCCTCATAGTCAACTCCTTGCTTTTGAGTATAACTCTTCGCTACCAATCTAGCCTTGTAGGTCGATACCTTTCCATCTACTCCAATTTTCTTTTTATAGATCCACTTGCAGCCTATGGGAACGATTCCCTCGGGTGGATCTACCAAGGCCCATACCTTGTTGGAGTACATAGAGTCCATTTCGGATTTCATGGCATTAAGCCAATGTCCCTTGTCTGTATCCGATACAGCTTCGTTGAAAGTTCTAGGATCACATCCTTGGTCAACTTCATCAACGAGGAATAACCTATCGGGCGCTCTCCGAACTCTTTCGAATCTACGCAGCAACGGTTCAGGAGGTATATTAGTGGTTTGTTGAATTGGTTCATTATCTGATTGTTGTGCCTGAACTTCAGATTGTGGTTCTCGAACTTCTTCGAGATCAACTACACTGCCCTTTCTATCCGATAGAAATTCCTTCTCAAGGAACACGACATTTCTCGAGACGAACACCTTTGCCTCGGAAACATAGTAGAATTCGTATCCCATGGAATCCTCGGGATACCCCACAAAATAGCATAAGTCGGATTTTCTATCCAACTTATCTCCCACTAGCCGCTTCACGTAAGCGGGACAACCCCATATCCTTATATGTTTAAACGTGGGTTTCTTGGAGTGCCAAAGTTCATAAGGTGTGGAGTTAACTGCTTTGGTATTAACCCTTTTCAGCAAATATACGGCAGTTAGGAGTGCATGACCCCACAGGTATGCCGGTAGCTCGGTGAACCCCATCATAGATCGAACCATGTCTAACAGTGTTCGATTCCGACGTTCGGAAACTCCATTAAGTTGAGGAGTTCCAGGAGGAGTCCATTGAGACAGAATCCCATTCTCTTTAAGATAGTCTATAAACTCAGTACTTAAGTATTCGCCACCACGATCGGATCGTAGTTTCTTAATACGTCTACCGAGTTGGTTTTCTACTTGGTGTCTAAAATCCTTGAACTTTTCAAAAGTTTCAGACTTATACTTCATTAAGTACACGAAACCATACCTAGAATAATCGTCGGTAAAGGTAACGAAGTAGTTAAAACCACCCCTCGCACTAACGCTTAGTGGACCACACACGTCTGAATGGATCAAATCCAAAAGACCCTCGGCTCATTCCATCTTCCCTTTGAAGGGAGTCTTGGTCATTTTTCCTTTGAGGCAGGATACATAAGTTTGAAGTGATTTCACGTCCTCCAAGGAGAACAATCCTTCACTTACAAATTTGTTCATCCTTCTCAAGGAAATATGACCCAGTCGAGCGTGCCAAAGTTGTGCGGGGTTAAGACTTATATCTTTTCATTTTGCTGATATAACGTTAATTGGTATTTCACTTGGATTTAGTTCATATAAGTTGGTTATAAGTTGTCCCTTACAAATCATATTTTGATCCTTTTGTATAATGCAAATCGAATTTCCAAAAACAAAAGTAAAACCTTCATTATCCAAAACAGGAATAGAAATAAGGTTTCGAATAAGTGACGGAACAAATAAACAATTGTTCAAAACAATGGAAAAACTAGAATCCAAAACAGAAAGATAAATCGTCCCAATGGCTTCAGCAGCAACCCTTGCTCCGTTGCCCATTCTTAGGTAGGTCTCACCCACATTAAGCCTCCTACTTCTTGTCATGAGCTGCAAATCATTACAAAGATGTGAGCCACAACCAGTATCCAATACCCAAGAAGAAGATTTAACGGACAAATTAACTTCTATTAAATACGTCCCTTTTCAGAACGTTTCTGATCGAGGTAAGCCTTGCAGTTGCGTCGCCAATGGCCCTTATTTCCACAATGATGGCAAGTGTCATCAACTTGCTTAGTGACCTCGTCATTCTTCACTCCGCTCGACTCGCCCTTCTCAAGTTTCTTGCTCGGGCCGAAACTCCTTTCTTTCCTTTTCTTCTGGAAAGAACCTTTCTTTGCAGAAGGAGCAACTAGGAGAACAGATTTCTCCTTCTTGATTGTGGACTCATAGCTGACCAACATGTTCAACAACTCATCCAATGGTGGATCGAGCTTGTTCATGTTGAAGTTCACTATGAACGATTCATAAGAACTAGGAAGGGACAGTAGGATCAAATCCACCGAGAGCTCGGCCGGGAGGGTGACATCAAGGCTCACCAGCTTCTCAAGGAGAGTGATCATCTTGAGACCGTGCTCGTGGACCGAAGCCCCTTCACGCAGCCTCATGGTGATCAACTCCTTGGTAGCTGAGTACCTCGATGCCCTAGTATTCTCACTGTACATGCTTTCAAGATGATGCTTGATATCATAAGCATGCACGTGAGACTCATACTTCCTCGCGAGCTCTGGCACCATGGATGCTAGCATGTAGCACCTTGCATGGAGGTCGTCCTTCTTCCATGCCTCGAAAGTGGCAGTCTCGTCAGCAGTAGCAGTAGCAGTCGCAGGAAGAGCAGCGGGGGGACGTTCATTGAGCACATAGAGACGCTCCTCGACTTGGAGCACAAGTTTCAGATTGCGAAGCCAATCCAAATAGTTTGGACCGGTGAGTTTGTTTTGGTCGAGGATAGAGGAAAGGGGATGTTTGGACATTGTTGCTGAGAAAATTTTAAGAAGACAATAATTAGAGTTTCGTTCGTAATAATCGTTACAATTAAAATTTTGGACTTTTATGTTTTAATTGTTCTCCCACTAATTTTTATCGAATTCCACCACCCTCTAGCAGACAATCGAGAAAACTTATTTTTCTTTAATGGGCTTTAGGTCCAATAGCGCTAATGTAACCCGTAGTTAATCTATCCCGATTACATAAGCCTAAAGGTAGAGTACTATCAATCACATCACTATGTGACCCTAAAGTTTGTTTTACCTCACACTTGATAATGACCTAAGTTAATCTAGCGAATATCAAAATCTTCGTGTGTCAAGTCTAGCCTACCAATATGAGATGTCATAGATCCAACTATATCAAACTAATGCAATCCCTAGTTAATCTAGCCGACCACATTAATCCAATATAATTTTATCTATGACCGTATCTCCATCTAATGTCAATTAAATTACAGCTTATCCCACAATAGCACTCCCCGCTAACACGGCTTACTGTACTATTGTGAGAGGCTACACATAATTTAATTGTTGGTAGAAGGAAAGAAAAATTCAACAATTTGGTTTTTCTTTATAGCTTGATAATTATTCTTGATTAAGAATGAAGGATTTTATTTATTAAATCTTATTAGCTCATCGGAAGTTTTAGGTTATGATCGTTTGTGATTCCTACAACTATGTTCTCTAGGTATGTGGAAACGCATATGGATCCTAAGACAGACATACGATCATCATCGTACTTAATCACAATTATTCATCTCATGAATGAATTAATTAATACGATTAATTGCAAATATAATTAACGGACTCCCTTCATTCATAAATCAATCAAATAAGAATGAAGTCCATTAATTATTTGCCATTTAATTTGTGTTCCATTAATTAAACTAATTTAACGATTAAATTAAATAATTAATCCAACACTATTCTTTGAATTCAAATTAAATTAATGGATCAATTATCTAATTGGGTTTAATTGATAAAAAATTTCAAAAATTAAAAATCAATTAATTTTAATATTAATATCACCCAATTTGATAACACCAAAAATTCAACAATTCAACAAATCGAAGCATGCTTTCGAAAACGATAAACACGTTGACAAATAAACGATTAACCCGTGGCTCTGATACCACTGTTGGGGATCGTGCATGTATACGCAGGTGAATTTATAAATTTTAGATCGAACTAGTTTCGATTACATGCATAAACTAATCACATAGTCAACGTACCTTAACGCTTCCGCCATACACATGGTAATTATCGATTTTATTAAAACACGTAAAACCGAAAAGAATTATAAAACATGCTTGTTCATCATATTACAAAATCGAAACACGTAATCACATATTATACATGCTCGTAAATTAAAAATCATACAAACATGTTCTAATCGAATTACGAAAGTTCCGATTTAATTACCTCTTGTAGCGTGAGATTTCGACGAATCGAAATCCAAACTCAAACACGTACAAGCTGCTTTATACCACTCCTAGGGGCTGCAGGAACACCACCAAACGGCAGCTGGTCCGAAGGTGAAGCGACGGCGGCGCGTGGCAGTCAGCGGCGGCGGCGCGTGGGCGGTGCAGCGGCGCGTGCGGCGGTGCAGCGGCGGCGTGGCAATTCCGTCGGGGCAGCAGCTCCTCTCCAATTAGGTTTCACCTCGAATAAACGGATCTCCCCCTACTGTAGCACTAGATACAAAGGGGTTAGATAACAAGGGAAATACGATAGAGAAAGGAGAGGAAAAACCGGCGGATTCCGGCGGCGGACGGCGCCGGTGCGGCGGGGCAGCGGCGGCCGAGAGGCTGGACGGCTAGGGTTTGAGGAGTAAAAAATCTGATCTCAAACTCTTGTTTGAGGTCTATTTATACTTAGGGTTCTCAACCCTTGTGGGCTTAAGTCATTGGGCTTGACCCACTGATGCATTAAGTCCATTCCCTCGTCGGCCTCGTTTCTAACAAACGATCGTTCACAAAATTATAACAAAATTATATTTGTGACGAGCTCAAAGTTCTCGTCGATACGAGTGCCTCTTCGAAATTTCCAATTTCCAAAATTGGAAACTTCCACTTCAGTGGACCTACTAAATCGGGAAACTTCCCAATTTAGAAAGTTCACTAAATTCCGCATGTCTCTCTTTCTCTACGTTTATTCCGACTCGTAATCCACAATCACGAATCTTGGACTCAATCATATTGACCTCCAACTTTACAAAGATTAACATATTAACCTATGCTCATTGTTATCAAGGATCCGTATTACACGAGAAGTGTGACCCTCAATGGTTCAGGTGTATGCTAGCTGTGGGCTCACAACTCTTTGTGATTCGAACAACACATTGTTCTTATACGAACTCCTCCCAAGAGTCCCGATTAGAGTAAAACTCATTTTACCTAATCCCCGATCAAATCGGTGCCCAACGAATCAAGATTGGCGTCTAGCAACTACGCATCATGATTCCCTAGATACAAGTGAAGTGCCTGCAAGAACCTTATGATATAGTTAGCGTACAGTACGATCCGTTCGCAGCACATGTCCCGATTGAACTAGAGGCATTGGTTCACCGAGACCTCTTATACAGTTCAATAACCGTGCGAACGTTCTAGGTATTATAAATCCGTTCGTGTGCGACTTAGGGAAACACATTTCCCTAATCACCCCACTATCAACTCTGGCCAGAGATTCCTTGGATTATAAACCGTCAGAAGACACAGGACATCCATGACTACTCAAGCGCTCGAATCCCCTACTACAATGCACAGACTTCACACTAGATTTCGGATTGCACGAACGTTGGCCCTTGGAGTGGTCCGTTGTGGGACTCAGGGACAGGTCACGATAAAATCGGTCCTCTAGTGAAGTCACGGTGATGTCTGGGTCTTAAGGACTAATGGTGTACAACTATATCTTAGAAACCTATTACTCGATGAATGAGAACCACTTATAGATTTCTAGGGCGAGGGAGTTCAGTGAACTCATCTAGTATGAGCACCCACTCAAGTATGCCGATGTCACAACACCGAGGACTGATGAGACGCAGTACACATACACTAAGTGCTAGTCTCAAAAGGGAAAGGCCGGTATCCTCATTATTGGCGTAACCCATCGACTAGGAACAAGGTTTAACAGTTACATTACATTGCTGAGTTATCTCACGATTCTACTAGACCAACTCACAGTAATAGAGTAACTCGTTAGGACTATATCTATGCTGCTTGCATGGGATAAGAGATATAGAATGCCAAATGAAATATTTTATTATTACGAACGAAAAACGATTGTTTTATTACAAGAAAAAGAGAAAGACCACAGCCACAAGTTGGCTTGCTGGTCACCTACTCTAACATTTTGGTAATTACCAATAAGTGGGGGTGTTTTCCACCATTTGGCCTAAGTTCGGGAGGATTTTCGTAATTTATCCTATGAAAAACGATTGTTCTTTTTACAACTTAACGTTTGCTTATACCCTGATAATATTTTAAATAATTTAAATGTCAGTTTGATAATATAATTAAATATTAATTTCTAATATATTTCATATGTGTTTTTTGATACTTTAGCTATCACACATAAGGAATTTGATATAAAGGTTGCGAGAATGAATAAAATTGTTTTTGATACAAAATAATAGATCATTGCAAAAAACATTGATGCAAAATCAGAATTAGGATTGTGATTAGTATCATCTTTAGAATTAAGATTATAATTAATATTCTTTGAATTAGTATTAGTATTAATACTAGGATTACGATTCGGATTAATGTAGTATTATAATGAATATTAGAATTTTGATTAGGATTAATATTAGTATTAGAATTATAATTAAAATTATGATTATGATTAATACTACAATTAGTGACATGTATTACTATCAGGATTATGATTAACATTAGAATTATGATTATGATTAGAATTAAGATTAGAAATATAATTAGATTAATATTAGCATTAGCATTAGCATTATTAGTGTTAAAATTATTAGGGTTAGGGTTAAAATTATGATTAGTAATATGATTATGATTAGAATTAGAATCATGATTATTGTTATGAATAGAATTAGGAATAGGATAAGCATTTGGATAATATTAGGATTATTATTACAATTAGCATTAGCATATTTAGATTAGCATTAACATTAAAGTTAGTATTAGGATCAGTACGTGTACATTAGCATTAACATTGACAATATTAACATATTAGTATCAGTATTAGTACATGTACATTAGCATTAACATTAACAATATTAACATATTAGTATTAGTATTAATATTAGCAATATTATTAGTAGTATTAATATTAGTATTAATATTAATATTAATATTAATATTAATATTAATATTAATATTAGTATTAATATTAATTCAGTGATTGTTAATAAGACACCGCCAGCGGGAGGGATGAAACGGCTATCATGGGATGAGATGCAACAAAGATGGGAAAATAATTTGTGTTACAATTGCGACAAGAATTTTGTTCCTAGACATCGATGTAAACACGCACAAGCTCTCTTGATTGAAGTTGTCACGGGGAAATAGGCATCAAAACTAATATGAATGAAGTCACATATGACGAAGATTATTTAGCTTGGGCTGAGTTTTGGTACAACACCACATTTCATCAATCGATTGGAATGACACCGTTGGAAGCTGTATACGGGTACCACCTCCTTCTTTGGTCCAATATACTCTGGGGACATCTATTGTTTAAGAATTAGATCAGACTTTAAGGACGCGGAATGAGATTATAAGGGAGCTTAAAGCAAATTTATCCATGGCTCAATATAGGGAAGGTTGCTTATCGTTTGGATTTGCCAGAATCAGCCCGCATCCATCCGGTGTTTCACGTGTCTTTACTACGAAAGAAGATTGGAGAAAACGACACAACCATATCTACTATACCGCCATATGATGCTGATGGAGGACCGGTCATGGAATCCATACATATTTTAGGGAGAAGAACAGTGGCGGCAAATGATGGTAGAGTACAAGAGGTTTTAGTGCAATGGAAAGCACTTTCACCTGAGGAGGGCACATGGGAATCTTATGGGGAGATGCTAAAAAGGTTTCCGGACTTGAACCTTGAGAACAAGGTTCGTTTTGAAGACAATGAGAATGTTACGATTCAGCGTAATAGACGTCAACCAAAACCAAACCCGAAGTACTTCGAATAAGAGTCTTGTTTGGATAGCTTTTATTGGTTATGTTTTCTTTATTTAGTTGGTTATATTTTCCTTGTTTTTAGTTGGTTTTATTTACGTAACTTTGGTAGTTTTGGTGAGTTCGTTTCTAGTTTCTTTTCCATTGTAATATTAGGAGATTGACATGACTAATAGTTTTATCAGAAAAATAATAGTATTAAACTACTCTTACGTTTGTAAGAACTCTTTTGGTTACCTTGTGATTTCATCAGGGTTCTCTCTTACATAAATTAGGGTCTTTCCTACATTGAATTTTATAAGGGGATCTTGCTAATTTTCTCAATATTTAATTGCATATCATATGTTACGACTCTTGATCAAGCTAAGGTTTATCTTTCTTTATTCCATTCGATTTTGTTTTATTGTCATATTAGTGTTTTTACTCATTTTGAAACTCATTTCCGTGAATCGCACGGGTGAATGTTGAAAACAGGCACATCCTCCGATAAATAAACCTTTTCCTTTATTTTGTTAATACACATGGCAAACAATATTTACACATAACCAAAATCAACAATCCAAAATATACATTTGACTTTTTTTTTTTCTTTTCTTTTCTTGATGAGTAAATATAGTAATATACATTTGACTTCACAATCTGCAAAATCAAACCCAAAAAATCATGTACACCTAATTACTTGCGAGAACAAGATTTATGTACTAAATAAAACACCACTCACTAATCATAATATGCATTTTCCGTTTAGGTTAAGAGCTACGAAAAATATAATTTGGGTTTGGTAGAGCTGAAACAAATAATTAACAGCTTAACTGCCGACAAGACTTTCACCACACACCAAACCAGAAAAGAAAGTAGAGATCCAATCAACCCGGAAAATCCCCAATTGCCATTTCGATCCAGAAATTGAATTGCACGCTTCACTTTCGGTAATCTCCTTTTTGCTATTAATTTTTCTGTAATGCCTTTTTTGATTCTTGATCTCACTTCGCTTGATCCAAATTTGCATTTGTCGGCATGGGCATTAACTTGTTTTTCAGTTGCCACTTCAAATTTCGGGTTTCGGGTTTCGGGTTTTGGGTTTTGGATTTTTGGGTTTCGGGTTTTTAATCTATCATGTTCTTATTCTGATTCTGCAGTACTAGTGATTAGAGTTTAGATTTTCTGAAATTACTTATTGTTTTTTTTTTTTGGGGGAAAAATGTCTGAAGGAATTTTTATTTGTTTGTCTTATATGTAGTTACTATTGAATTGGCAGCACGGGGAATTCCGGTAAAACATTGTATTCATCCGGTTTTCAGATTAAGCTTTCTTTAGTTTTCCTGTTCGATTTCGAAAGAAACAGCTAATATTGAAATGCGGGTTAGAGTTTAGGGTTTAAATGGGCAATGATAGATAACGATTTAGAAAGTGTTGAGGAAGGTGGAGCGAGTAAGGTCAAGCGAATCGGAATCAGGAGGGAACCTTCGTTCTCGGGCTGGTACGACGAGGATGGAATCCCGTATCCATCTCAGTTGATAAATGACGAAGTGAATGTAGAAGAATTCGATTTTAATTTGCCCTTGGCTCAGACACGTAGCTCCGAAAACGACAGTTTAGACAGAGAGAGATTTAGTCCTAGGATGGAGCGTGTTGTCGGAAGAGAGAGTGACGGTGCTTCCGCGAATGGTTTGAGAGATCAAACCGAAAAGAGTTACGCTCCTTTCGACATTGAAAACGCCGACGAAGATGAGAGATATACTAACCATATAGTCGATAACCAAAATGCACGTAATCCGATATCGATGGCTGATGTGCTCAAGACACTGTTCTTTATACTCGTTTGGTACACGTTCAGTACATTCCTTACACTGTAAGTTATGGATGGCATTTTGGTGAATTTGTTGCTTCTGAAGAATATATTTCGTTCGTAATTTTTTTTTTCTTTTTTGTTTTTTCTGTCGGAGCAGGTATAATAAAACTTTATTAGGGGATGACATGGGTAAATTCCCGGCCCCACTATTGATGAACACAGTTCACTTTTCGATGCAAGCTATACTTTCAAAAGGCATCACATGGTTTTGGTCGGACCGATTCCATTCCTCCAATATGTCGTGGAAGGATTATTTCGTACGAGGTAGGTAAAAATTTACATATCCCGTTTATCGTAATTCTACTTACTCGCCCGATATATAGTTAGAAACTTGTATAGCCGTATATAGTTTACTTCATTCGATTAAAGTACCGGTTTGACCTTTCCTCTAGGAGGTGCATTATGTTTCTGAATAGGCGTACGTAGGTTCGATTTTTCTAATGCTAGTATCATTAACTTTTTCTGACAACTAATGGTACAGATGGCCTTTGCCTTTCACAGTTGTACCTACGGCTCTCAGCACTGCGATGGATGTTAATCTGAGCAATGCATCTCTCGTTTTCATCTCCGTCACGTTTGCCACTATGGTTCGTCACCTTTCTCCTATTAATTTTGATAATGATTTATGCTTGTCAAATTCCTTCAAAACTTCAAGGAAAGGTCTAGTTATGTTATATATATATATATATATATATATATATATATATATATATATATATATGTGTGTGTGTGTGTGTGTGTGTGTGTGTGAAGTGCATTGGTAATAAGAAGAGAATGACTTGCTAAGCAATATAATATATTAAGGCCTCGTTTGGTTGCCAAGATAAGATTAAATAATTTAATGAGACCCAATTATATTATTGGACCTTGGAAGATCCAATAAAAAACATACCTAAAAGGCGAATTATTGGGGATACCAAACATAATATTTGCGGGTCAACCTGGCAATCTATTTGGGATACGAAACATCAAACAAAGTCCAATTATTTAGTTAAAAATGGCTAATTTCCCCAACCAAACGAGGCCTAAGAGGAAAATGAATTGGGAATGAGATTTAATTTGATATCATCGACAGTAACTCTGGGACTTGGTTTATTTTGTCTGATCTTTTCTCTGGCTGGGCTGGGTTCAAATTTCTTGTGACCAAGAAAGTGAAGTGAAGATTAGTCAAACAATATATTTTCTTGAAGAATATACAATAGGATTATCGATATTGAAATCAGTTAACTCTTGGTAGAATGTTGTCCTTAAGAACTAATAATAATCAAGACCAGAAGAGTATCGTTTTGGATCTGATTGCCCTTAAGAATCAAAACACCGTAAAACCCGTTATGTACACATGTTTCGTACATTTCTTATTATACAAATGGAAGGTAACACTAAACAAATGACTTACATACGCAAGGCAGAGAGTCGCTATTGCAAATGTTTTCTTAAAATGGTGGGCTACAACAGCTTTGCTCGATTCTCAATTTTCGTGCATCGGCATATTTTACTTATATTGTAGTGTAAATCAGATAATGAAGTCCATTATTTCTTTATTTGCAGTGTAAATCAGCATCACCAATATTTCTCCTTATTTTTGCCTTTGCTTTCAGGTATTTCTCCTCTGACTAAAATAGTATTTCCCGTCTTGTGCACTATTTACAAATTCTATCACTTTGAAGATTGTCGTTTAAGAATCTTTTTCGTAAATTGTTTAGGAGATAAAAACAAGTATTATGAATGTTTAAACAGTCCTTTTTCTAAATGTTTACTGTTTAGACAGTCATTAATTAGTTAAGAGCGTGTAATGATTTTTATATATGATTAAGAATTTGCCGTATATCTTACCGACAGCTATTCTGGATGGTGTTGTTTATAACTTCGGTACACTCATTTGTTAACATGTAAATTTTGGTAAAATAGATAATGGATTTCTCTATTTGTTAACTTCTTCTGTTTCTATTTTTATTTTAAATCCAAATCATATAATGAATTGTTTTCTGTTTTCTTTTCTTCTCTTTTTCGTTTCGGCTTTTAATTGCACAAGTATTTAATCCTTTGAGCTGACTCTAGTTTTTTTTGTCGTTTCTGAAGATTGGAGTCACCAAGTGTTAAGCTACTTGGCATTATGTTAGTAATCTCTGTTGGGATACTATTAACAGGTATTAAAATTCATCTCGTAGAATATTATTATGTTAACAGTTTATTGACCGTATTCGTGATGAGAACATTGAGAAGTTTAAGAAGACAGCATTTTCACTGGTTTGTAAGATCATTAATGTTTTTTCCAACATAAATTCTGTAAGCTATTATAAGCTGCATACATGTTTAATGATTGTCTACTTCAAATAAATGGTTTTTTTAATTTTTATAAAGCTAACCGGTTTTAGACAAAAAAAATCGATTTTCTTGCTGCTTTATTTATTATTTATTATTTTTTTTAATAAATTGTAAATTTTTAGCTCATAAATAAACACTAGAAATAGAAACATATAAACAACAGAAAGACCCTGGATTAACAGTTAATATGGTACGTTGTGAGAAGTAATGCTTTATTACTTCTAAATGGTATAGTCGTTCTTAAAACCAGGAAAAAAAATGCAGCCCACATAAGTTTCTGTTTTATTTTATTTAATTTTTTTTGTCCGTAACCCTTTTGGTGGGTAATAATGCAGTTGCAAAAGAGACAGAGTTTGAGCTTTGGGGTTTTATATTTGTTATGCTTGCTGCTGTCATGTCCGGATTCCGATGGACGATGACACAAATTCTACTCCAGGTATTATCAATATTACACGTGACTTGTATTAATACAAAATTGTTTTATTTAAAAAAAAATATGTTCGTATAAGCTCTCACACCGTTTATTTGTTCTTGGATATTTTCTTTCGTTGATTGTTATATGGTGATATCAAAACGGGCATGAAGAAAGAAGCCTATGGTAAGTGTTATTAATAACTACATCCTTTTTTCGTATAAATTCTAGCAACTCTTATTGCTATTGATATCCATGATGTCACATTTTAGGTTAGTTTGGGCATATTTGCATCACAAGTTTCTTTTTAATGTTGAAGTGTCATATTTGCGGTAAAACGCATTCATAATTTCAATTACGCATTCAGTTTTTTTACTGAAAGGAAAGGTCACGCGAGTGAATATCAATTTGCGCTCTTTACGTTACCTATCTTTACTTTAGGTCACGTGACTTTATCGCATATTATCCCTCTGAAATTTTTGTACCACGTAAGGGAATGAAATTGCTAAAGACCACTAATTGCTATGTTAAAGTATGTCTACTGGAATTAAATAGTTTCTTCCATTCGCCAAATGAGATATGCGTGCTATTAATTTCGGCACCAACACGCAGAATCTTTAACATCATGCTAAAGAATTATGCAGTACATTTTGTTAGATTATACGAAATTCCATAAAATTCATTCGCCTGAGAAAATTTTACAGTTCATTTTTCTAATAACACCATCAAATTGCCCTAAAAAAAGTGTCGGTAATACATTTAACCGTGAAACGAATTCCGCATAGTTTACTCTTCATAGTCCATAGGTCTTCTCACGAACGACATTTTTGTTTTATTGAATTAAATAGAATCATCGACTAGTCAGTAAAATATGTTTAACAAGGATGCCTCTCTGTCAGCAAGCTTTACTGCAATAACTTCTTTAAGTTTTTTACAATTAATGTACAACTTCGATTCTTTACAAGAAATGTCCTACAACCGACCCCAAAGTGAATTAAACCCTCCCCTACCTAACAATTAAGGGGTTATTTCTATGCTACACCCGGTGAAGGTTACACCGGGTGATTTTTTACCGTTGATCTACACACACCAATGTGGATGTGTGTGTGTTTGTGTGTATATGAATGGTAAAGATCTACCCGGTGTATTTCACCCGGTGTAGCATAGTATAAGCCCAATTAAGGAAGATTTTTATTACATTATTGACAGTTCATCTTTAAACCTAACTGTTGTTAAAATTGATGTTTGATGTTGTACTACCTGTTTATGTGTCTAACAAATGACGTTTTTGTCCTTTTTCCTAGGTCTAAAGAATCCACTTGTTTTGATGAGCTACGTGACACCAATTATGGCAATTGCAACTGGTCTATTTTCTCTGATTTTGGATCCATGGGATGAGTTTAGAAATAGCGATTACTTTAACAGCTCATGGCATATCGCCCGAAGTTGTTTGCTCATGTTATTTGGTGGAACTCTCGCTTTCTTCATGGTAAACTATCTTTATTCAACGTTTCGAAATCCGTGATATTTTGTTTGACACATTCTCACTGTTTTTGGTTTATCTGCTACTTTATTTACTTTATTTACCAACTCTAAAAGGTCTGTTATCTTATTAGTGGTTCGGTGGGTACATGAATCCTTATATCAGAATCTATCGTACCTTTAAGGCTTTGTTTGGTTCATGGATTTTTGAAATGAGAAAAAATGAAAATGCAAAAGCAAATGAAAATTAAGGAATTTGAGAATCTGTAATTCTGTATTATGTTTGGTTGCTTAGGCAAATGGCGATGAAAATGATTTTTTAGAAATCAATTTCCTTACTTTTGTATGGTAGTTGGAAAAAAGTGAAACTGAATATTACAAGAAAAGAAAGTAGAAGAAGAGAGAAAAGAGAAAAGAGGAGAGAGAGGAAGAGAAAAGAAGAGAAGAGAGGAGAGAGAAGAGACGGAGAGGGGAGAGAGGAGGGAGAGAGAAAGAAAAGGAGAAGAGAGAGTAGAGAGAGAGAGAGAGAGAGAAGGAATGATATATAAGAGAGAGAAGAGGGAGAGAGTAAGAGAGATGTCAGCAGGAAAGAAAAACAAGAAAGAGAGTTGTAGAAAGGAGAGAGAGAGAAGAGAGAGAGAGAGGAGAGAGGGAGAGAGAGAAGGAAGGAGAAGAGAGAGAGGAGAGATGACTGGTAAGAGAGAGAAGAGGGAGAGATAAGTCAGCTAAAAGAGATACGAGAGAGCTGTAGAAATTTTACCTGGAGTTTTCCTCACTTTTTTTGAGGGAAAGGCATTTTCCTAGTTTTTGTGCCAGTTTTTTCCTACTTTTTACTTCATATTACTTTATTTAGTATTTTACCTTGTAGCCAAACATGAAAAGTGATTTACCTAATATTTTCACCTTTTTACTTGTCATTTTCCATGAACCAAACAGAGCCTAAAAGTATGATTTCGTTGTCCGTTTCCCAACTTTTTTATGATACCTATTATAACTGCTTTTTCTTTTTCTTTTTTTCCTTTTTCTTTTTTTATTTTTTATTTTAGAGAAATTCAAATCTTGTTACAAATTGGGAAAGTAGGGGAGAGGGGCATGATTCGTATTATACCAGTAGACCAAGTTAATATGTAGATTAATTATTATGGTTTAATTAGGTAAAATGTGATTGACGTCGCAATGAATGCATTCATATACTATACTCTTCATCTTCCTATCGTCATTTCAACAACATTCCTCTTTGTTTTTATTTTCATGAAAGTTGTGTGATTCGACTTCTTTTCTTTCCTTGACAAAAAATGTTAATTTTAGAGGTTAGGATTTTTTTTCAACTATCTAATTTTTTTAATAAATACTTATTAACTTTTAATTCTCGTTTTAATCAATTAACTTATTAAACTCTATATAAATAATTTACTAAAATTACATGAATCACGTGCAAATGCACGTGTCACTTGCTAATTTAAAGGAAAAAAAATAGATCATAAAAAACCCTTCTCGAGTTTCTACTGATTAAGTTTCGAGTTTTTTGCTCTTTAAGAAAAAGCTTGACTTGTTGGTCTTGTTGCAGGTTTTGACGGAATATATTCTCGTGTCTGTAACTAGTGCAGTAACGGTAACTATCGCTGGGGTTGTGAAAGAAGCTGTTACTATTTTGGTACGAAATTCTACGATTCTATTAAGTTTTTGAATTGGCATCTTACTGAAAAATGCAAGAATCGGCACTTTTCCTTTGTCGTGTATTAGACATTTTCTGCCGTATTAATCAATTTGTTTTTTGTGTTTCCTTTCTTAAACTGAATTTGAGATTTTAATAATTTTTCAGGTAGCCGTGTTGTATTTCCACGATGAATTCACATGGCTGAAAGGGTTTGGCCTCCTAACGATAATTTTCGGTGTCAGCTTATTCAACTGGTACAAGTAAGTAATCAAGCTGCGTAACATTCGAAGAAACTTTACCTTATCATTGTTCCTATTTCCGATTCTCGGTCGATTAAAAATTATCATATCCCTTGACATAAACGATTTGTTTTAATAACTTATTCCAATATCAAAATTTTTGGCTAAAATTTTGACTTTAAAAATAGGGCAAATTACGGCCACCCCCGAGGTATGGCCAAATTACGAAAAAACCCCTCTTGTTTGGGTCATTACAGCCACCCCCTCCTTTTAAATTATTTACCGAACCAAATCGTATATTTAGTTCGGTAAACGGTATGAAATGTTGGCGTACCGAAATTTCGGTTTGGTTTTACCGAATTAACATCCCTAAATTTACCTCTGGAGGGGTCTTTTGGTATGATAATACATAGTTGAGGGAGGTGGCTGTAATTACCCAAACAGGAGGGGGGTTTTCGTAATTTTACCATAACTCAGGGGGTTGGCCGTAATTTGCCCTTAAAAATAACCAGAAACTTTTACCATCGTTAACGGACTTGTCTTATGCCTCTCCGCTTTAGTTTTTTTTTCATAAAAAAATTAAATATGTTGTGATATCTGATTTTTCATATTCTTGATGGTTTGATATATATTGAACAACACTCGGGAAGTAAAAATATTATTGGCCTTTTACCTAGCTGCTTAAATATCGCCTCAATTTTGTGAATCAGGTACGAGAAGTTGCAGAAAGGCGAAACGACCGTCGGATCACCAACACATGACGCAGCTTCAAAATATGTTATCCTTGATGAGATGGATGAGGAAGACGATGGCCCTTAAAACCTCAATTTGTGCATTTGAATCGATAAACTTTGAGTAAGCTTTTATCATACTTTGATCGTCAAATTTTTACTATATTACATTAGGCAAATCTTTCGTTGTGCAAAGTAGTGGAATCCATGCTCGATTCTTTTCTCAATCATCCTTTGAGTTCCGTTATTCATGCCTTTCATTTTGTTTAATAAAATTTGAATTTACAAATGAGATGGTACTCTTTGATTTTTATTTATTTTTGGATCGATTGTATAAGCTGTTTGATTTTGATATAGCAACGGTAGCTTCAAATTAGGTAACGATGCCTTTGTATTATTGATCGTAGCAGGAATGACAATGGTAGCATCGTATCTTCAACTTGTCAAACGGACCATGTATCGTTGATTCGATTATACGGAGGAAATTAAATGTAACCACATACGGGAAATGAATTTGTGAATGATTTATAAACATTTGTACCGTTTGTTGAGACGGGCTGACGTCGATTTTCTTGTATCAATGTTGTGCAAAGTGATGTAGAGTTTATAATTTTCGGGACTTGAGATTCAATTGCCACAATTATTTGGACTGTATATTATAGTATTCTACTTGATTTTCATCTTCCTTTTCTACTCCAATTGTTCAATTACTACTTGAGGTATAATTACATTTTTGTCCCTAAGGTTGGCACCGTTTTCACTTTCAGTCCTCCATTTACCACGGCCAATAAAATACACTTTGATGTTGCCAATTTTTATAGCATATGTAGCAAAGGGGCTCTTCATCAATTTCTCATTCAATAAATAACATATTATCCAACGAGTAATTCATGCTATTATAAATTTGACTTCATTTTTAATACAAAAACTCAAGATATATATATTTTTTTTATACATCATATATATGAGTTACAAACACAAACAAGTCAAGACAATAAATGCAACTAAAAATAAACCAACCGGTCAACCGCCCTATGTGGACGATAATTTACGAAGAATCAAGTGCGCGCCGTGTTGAGGTTGAAGATTCAGCGCTATACGAGGAGCATGCGAATAAGACGGCGAGAGCTCAAAAGAATAGTTCCGCAAAATCATAGCCAGTGCCGTTTTGGCTTCCAACATAGCAAAATTCTGCGCGATGCATATCCGTGGTCCCCACCCAAACGGGAAGTACGAGAGTTTGCCACCTGTCGCCTCCGTAACTCCTCCACTAAATCTCTCCGGATTGAAATCCTTTACATCTTCCCCCCAAAGTTTGACGTCATGGTGTAAAAGTATAGCCGGAAGTAATAGATATGCTCCCTTTGGTAGGACTATGTTTCCTAGTGCAGTTTCCTTGTTAACCGTCCGACTAAACAACAATCCCGGCGAATATAATCTTAATACCTCATTAATAATCATGCTTACCTGCAATGTAGTAATGGGTTTGAAAAGTTATTGAACTAATCACATATCAAGAAAATTTATCTAGCCAACCAATAGTGGTCTTACAATTTTGAGACGACCTAAGTCTTGAAAATTGGGAGTCTCGCTTCGGAAAACGTGAAGTACTTCCTCTCTCGCACGAGCTTGCCAATCTAAATACTTGCTTAGTAAAATCATAGTCCAGACGAGCAACGACGAGGTTGTCTCCTGGCCAGCAAGATAGAACAACTTGCACTCTTCAATAACATCTTGCAAACTCATTCCAAACTTATGCCCGTTTTGTTTTATTTCTTTGGAGTTCGATTCTAATAATATATCCAATAAATCGTTTGAAGTAGCTTCCCCTGCTTCAATTGCCTTTGTTCTTTGATCGATTATCGCACGCAATAGTGACTCTAATTCCGTTATTATACGTTTCATCCTTCTGTTTGTTTTTGTAGGCAAATATCTACACACGCACACAACATATACAAAAAAAAATATATATATAAAAGTAATCGAAAACCTTGTATATGTATATGTATATGTATATGTATATGAGACAAGATAAGGTAGCCTGTTGGTGATCACCTTGCACCTAGAATCTATTTGGTCACGGGTTCGAGTCACCCGAAGGGGAATTGAAGAACCAGTAACTATCCTCCTTTTAGGACAAACATAAAATGAAAATGTATATGCATACGAATTAATAAGTGATTTTTATGTAATTTATTACCTCCATGCAAGGATAAAAGTGGAGAAGAGATTTGACTTTGTGATAAGTGTGGCTTGTTCTTTTTGAAGTTCGAATATCTTTCTCCCTTGTTCATAGCTAGTGCCGAACGCAGTGAGCGAAATTGCATCGCTTGTCATCGTCTGAAGATACGGCCACACGTCCAACTCGAAACATCCTTCACTCGGCACAATCTTTTCCCATTTGCTCAACATTTCGGCACAGCATTTGTGGAACGATGGAATCATATGCTGTATCATGTCGTGTTAAAAGCATATACACATATAATTAACTCTAAATTACCAATGTTCGACTTTCTTTTTATATTAAATCGATGGATGCAAAAAAAATTTACCTTTACTTTGTCTAGGTGAAAAGCAGGATTGATAAGTCTTCTATGCTTAGCCCATTTATCAGTCTCGTAACTCGCCAATCCTCGTGCCAAAACATTTGCTAATGGATTATATGGCTTTTGGAAAACGTAAGTTTTCGACAAAACCTCTCTCACAATATCGGGATCAAAGATAAGTACTGCAGGATAAGGCCCAAGCCATATGAAACAATTCTCACCTGCAAAAGTTCAACAAAAACTATTAATATTAGAAAATTAATATAAGCATAATCAGCACATCTATTGTTGGAGACATTAATATTAAATGATACATTTCAGTAACAACTTAAGCTTTTAGTTGAAGGTGTCCATGCCATGTACTGAAACACACTAAATGGTATTTTCTTGCTTCAAAATTATAATTTGTCAATGAATTTTACTTTAATTTACCATTAATCCTTCTTACAAGTACCCTTTCTTACACAAAATCGAACCAAAAATCTTAAGAATTTTGCCTGATCTGGTATTTGGTGTTACTAGAAGTACTATGTGGACACCAAAAATAAAAATTAAAAAAAAAAAAAAAATAAATAAATAAATAAAAATAAAATAGTAAATGATGCTGTACATTAAGGAAAAAAAAAAAACACATTGCACATACATACCATGATTAGTGACAGTTTTATGAATAAAGGGAATGATTCTTGGTACAAAATCATCGGAGAAATCGATGGGTTTGGACAAAGCTTCATTGCCCATGTTCTTCATTTCATTCAAATCCCCAACCAAGAATCTGTACGGTTTTCCAACGAAACCCTGTTGTCTGAGGATTTTCTCCATTTTCTTCGGCCTAAACCACACAAAATTCATGATTTTCCAGGCGTATATTAACACTACAACAGTGCAACAAAGTGACAAAAAGCTGTGTATTAACTCCATTTGTTGTTTTTATTTTAGTGTGAGAAACAAACTAGATTTGTATTAGCGCGATCATGATCATCAATATATAACTGGCAGCTACAAAGGGATTGACTACTACTACTATTTTGTATTTTGACTTGGTAAAAAACTTTGGACTTTTTAATTTAAAGTAAATCTCTTTTCCAGTCCTTGAGTAGGAACATATTTCATTTTAGACCCCAATTGCCTTAAATAGTTAACCAAAAACATTTTCCCACCTTTTTAAACCACCATTTATATTTTCTCATTTATTATCTTTATTATTCTAAGCTCAGTGGATATATTTCTTCCGCCAATAAGCTCATTTCTTTAATATGTATTATAAATAAGGGGGTTATTTTACATAACCTCATAGCCACTAAATAAACTAGGGATAAATCCAAGCCTAAATCATCATTTGACATACCCCTTGGAGAAGCGAAAGTACTATACTACCCTTATATGCAATTTTCGGCCAAACTGCATTCAACATTTCTGGTCCTGCATTTTATCATTTTCGCTGATTTATTTATATATATATATATATATATATATATATATATAACCATATAAAAACAAGATCGTACTTAATATATCATAGTATCCTGTTGGATCTTTTAGAAACACAGATCGGATATTACTGAGGACATCCATAGTTCATAAGTTAACCTGAAAAAAGCTTAACGCCCCAAAACGCCTGCGCCTAGCATCGGCATAACGGCAACAAGGCAAGCCCACATGGTTATCTTATGAATATCACTGGAAACCTCATACCTTCTGGTTAAACCAAACTCTACCTTTGATATCTTAAGTAAAATAAATCTTTACATTTCACAAATGCACATGACAGTAAAGTAACGTTGAGTCAAGCCATGATTTAATACAAGAAACTTAGCCGGCCATTGAGGCGGCGATAATTGAAAAATAAAAATAAAAGACTGAAAATGAAAGCAAGAGTACCTTAAAGAACACCAAGAACTTCAAACCAACTTTTATAATACAAGGGAGAAATTAAAAAAGAGAGAGAGAGTCTAGAAAAGTGATTCTTAAGGAGTAGAAAACTCCAACTATAAATAGAAAAAAGAAAGAGCCGGACATCAGCCCCGGATTTCAAAAAGATAAAAAAACGTGAATAGTAAAAAGTGTGAATAGTGTTTTTACTATTCATAAACAGTGCTTGGTCTGCTGGTGTAAGCAATGGCGAAATTTAATTTGTCTGATACTGTAGATGCATCTTGCTGGAATGCTCTAAGATCAAATCTTCCTTAAATCGCCATTAAAGAAGCTTGTTTCTTCAGAAGTCTTAGAGTCTTCTTAAAATCTTTTAAGGACTGGACAACAAAATTGTTTCTCTGTCTAATCCCTTCTTCAATTAGGAAAAAAATTTCAAGGGCCGCAATCTTCTTTCTAAGAATCTTGAGATAATTTTTATCTGTGATCTCGTTAGATTTTTCATCGAACCTAACATGAAAGGGAACCTCCCAGATGTTCCAATCTGGTGATGAGCTGAAGCGTACGAGATAAATCTCCCAGTCTTCCATTAATCCTTTCCTTTAACTTTCTCTTTAAGAGAGGATTTGAGTAAATCAAAACTTTCTTGTAAAGAAAGATCTTGATAATCTTCGTTAGGATCCTGAGCATCTTGGAGGTCAGTAACAGAACTCATAGAAGCATCTGATTTTGAATCAGAAAAGTCGATATCATCGAATAAGTCCTTCTTAATATGGTCCATATAAAGATCCATAATTTTTTCTCTAGAGAAAATGTCCGAGTACTGCTTGGAGAACTCAGAGAACGAAGGAAGACTATATGAAGTCTTCTTAGTAGAGATCTTCTTGTGATCTTCCATTTTGGATTTAATCCTCTGGATGTTTTCCTGTAAAGGTGACTCATTGGAGCCAGGAGTAATAACATTTAAATTATTCCAAAACCTTGTAGTATGGATTCTCCATAAACACGGCGTACCGTTGGTCGTGAACCCGAAGTGTGGTTTCCATTTCCAAACCCATGGGATTCCGGAATCAACAAAAAACATACAAATAGTTTTACTACCTGTATTGTGAGTTTTAAAAGAAGAAAAACTAATAGAGTATTCTTCTAAGAGAGTTTTAATCTCTTCTGGCAAAATGTCTGCCATAGCACCAAAAATTTCCCACCAAGAGAAAAGCCAGTTTGGAATTTGATTCCTACTGATATTATCGCAAATTTTTATAAGCCATGTGTGAGAATGCTTAGGATTCTGGTATAAAAGGGTTTTATAAAAACTCTGTAAGTAATCCCAATAATTGTATTGGTAGACTGACCTAGTAACTTCGTTGGTAATGGTCTTCTCAGCAAAAGGGGAAGTACCCCATTCTTGGTTGGAGATGATCTTCTTAATAACAAACTTAGAGTAGTTAATAATCTTACTCTTAGGAGGATAGTGTTGAATATCAACACTTCCCAGACTGGTGAGGATATTCTCATAGAATCCTCTCGTCTTGTAAGTTTCGACCTTCCAACAATTTGGCGGAAGATATTTATCCATGAGAATCCATGGGGACTCTTTGAATGTTTCATCGTCATTTTCAATGACTAAGATTAACTCTCTCTTAGGGGAGTCAAAGAATTTGTATTCTTTCTGAGCCACTGAAAAATATGATTCTTCTTCTTCTGATTTTGAGGAATTGTCCTCCATTGGTATATTTTTTCCTCTTTGTCTGAGGAATTCTTGGAACTCCTTTTGGACCTCGTCTCCTTTTGAAAAAGAACTAACACCAGAAATATTCTGGTTGTAAAGGGATTTCTTCCCTTGCTGAACAATAGGGAAACCTCTGCCTCCCCTTCCTCTTTGAGAGGAAAAAGGGTTTCTTCCAGAATAGCTCATATCTGTCATGAAGAAATATATTCACGAGTTAAAAAGTCTGGAAGATGATTATCTTTCCCTTGTTTATAAACAATGTTAAAATCAAAGTAAGCAAGATGAGATTGCCATCGGGCAAACATTTGTTTAGAGACATTATGCTCAAAATCTTTAAAGAGCATGAAAGTGGCTGCTTTACAATCAGTCTTAATGGTAAACTTTTCATTGTATAAATCATCCTGAAATTTAAGGACGCTTTTAACAATAGCAAGAATCTCTTTAGCTGTAGTAGAATAATTTTTTTGAGCACTATTCCATTTACCGGAATAAAATCGAATGATGTATTGAATCTTATTATCAGGGTTGATTTGTTTTAAAATACCCCCATACCCCAAATCTGAGGCATCAGTTTCAACGTATTTTTCCCACAAAGGGTTAGCAAGCATAAGACACGGAATGTTTTTAACTTTCTCCTTAATATTAATAACAGCCTTAGTGTGATTATCACTCCAAGGAGAAGGATTCTTCTTAAGCCTATCATATAAAATAGCAGAATCGTTAGCAAGATTTTTAATATAAGAAGAAACATAATTAAGACTTCCTAAAAATCTTTGTAACTGAGTTTTATCGGTAATAATATCAGGAAATTTACTTCCAAACTCAATACTTCTTTGAATGGGAATGATGTTTCCTTTTTCAATAGTATGACCTAAGAATTTTATCTTAGTCTGAAAAAGAACCATTTTAGGTTTTGAAATAACTAAACCATTTTTTATGATTAAGTTTTTGAACATATCAAGATGCTTAAAATGCATCTCAATGTCTTTAGAGAAAACAAGAATATCATCAATATAAACAATGATAAAATCGCTATACGGATAGAAGATATCATTCATAATTTGTTGAAACTCAGAAGGAGCATTCTTAAGGCCAAAAGGCATGACATTCCATTCGTAATGACCGAAAGGGACATTGAAGGCAGTTTTATACCTGTCAGTCTGATCAATCTGTATTTGCCAGAATCCTGATTTTAAATCAAATTTTGAAAATATAAGAGCATTGACTAGTCTGTCAAGAAGATCCTTTTTATTAGGGATAGGGTGTCTAATCCATTTAAGAATTTTATTAAGAGGTTTGTAGTTAATAACCAATCTTGGAACTCCTCGTTCTTGCTCCGAATGTTTATTAACATAGAAGGCAGTACAAGACCAGGGGGACTTGGAAGGGGAAATAAGTTTCTTTTGTAATAAGGACAAAATCTCCTTTTTACATAACTCTAAATATTCTGAGTTCATCTGGCAAGGCCTAGACTTAGTAGGAATTTGACTATCTTTAAATCCTTCTTCATAGGGAAGAGAAACAGTATGTTTTTTTTCTATCCCAAAAAGCATTAGGGAATTCATTGCAAATGTCAATAGAGAATTTATTATATAAAAGCTTAATTTTATCTTGAAGTTTTAAATTCTTCAATCTATCTTCAACAGTTAATGAGTTAAATTCTTCTTTGAGAAAATTGACCTGACAATTTTTTAAATCAATTTGATCTTGGATAGAGTTAAGAACCTTATGAATAGGTTTGGTGATAAACTTAAAAGAAATAGGCTTACCATTATAAGTACCTGTAATTCCTCTTTCATCAATAAATGTAAGAGGATAAATCTTATAAAGAAATGGAAGGCCAATAATCATTTGACTAGTAATATCCTCAGCAATAAGAAAGTCATTAGCAATACAACAACCTTCGATACAAACATAAGCATTTTTAAGCTTATAGTTAATTTTTAATGATCCGCCTCCTGCGTGAGAAAGAGAATGTGTAGTTTTTTCAAAAAACTTGGTGGGAATTTTTCCCATTTGAATAACACTTAGGTCAGCACCATTATCAATCATAGCAATGAAGTCTTCCTTGTAAGAATTATTAATAAGGAGAGAAATCTTTGTATACCATTTTTGAGAAATAATAATATTAATGGTAGATAAATGATTTTTATTTAAATTGTCAAACTCATCGGAGTTAATAAACTGAGACTGAGCTGTAAAAGTTTCCTTCTCTTTGCCTTTTTCAATAATAGAAAGACGCGACGAAAATTCAGAATTATTCTTTTGAAGAATCTTAATATCATTTTTAAGATTATAAATCTCTTGACTTAAATCATTGATAGTGATAGGACTATTCTTGATATTCCTAAGCTTAAGAATGTTATCTAATTCTCCCATGTTGTAATAATTATTATCAATTTTACTAGAGAGACTGGTGCTAGTATTACTAGTTGAGGGACCAGAATCATGTAACTGGTCAATGACCTTATCTCTTAAACTAGGATCCTTAATCTGTTTAAGAAAGTCAAGAATATTATTATTAGTTAACACATTTATATTCAGGTCTTGGAACTGACTCATGAGTTTATAATATTCATCTTCAACAGGATTATCTGTATCTTTGATGCAATTAAGACAGGGTTTACCAAGAGCACAATTATTACATTCATCACTCTTAGTAGAAATATCATCGGAAAAATCCGATTCTTGAGAGGAATCAGATCTATTAGAATCTGTATCATCCTCAGAATTCATGACAATTTTATAAAGGGTTTCTTTTAAATCATCATTAATATCAAGATTTTTAATCTTATCTTTAGCATAACATTGATTAGCATAGTGACCTGTTCTACCACATTTTCTGCAAACAATTTTGCTAAGAAAATTACTATCCTTTTTATAGGACTTCTTTCTATGATAACGATTTCTTCCCTTGTCGTTATCTTGCTTATCTTTAATATGGTTAATCTGTTTATTATTATCATAATGTCTTCTTCTTTTCCTATAATTAGGCTTATGATTAATTTCTATTTTATTCTTATGAGAATGTGTTTTGCCAGGATTGTCTAGGCCAAACTGGTCACAAAAATGACCTAACTGTTTTCTTTCTAACAGATTATCCTTACGGATCTGATTTCTTAATTTGATTTCATTACAAAGACTTAATCCTTCTTGAATACAAGTACTAACGATTTGGCCAAAAGTATAAGCCTCATATGCAATATGATCTGAGTCTTTTCTAAGGACTTTTTTGATCCTTTCAGCAAACAAGTAAGGAAGACCATCAACAAACTTGTTTTTCCAAATATCCTGATTACAGTCAGGAATATCGAAAATGCGTGATAGAAAAGTATCTTTGTACCATCTAAAATCGGTAAGGGTTTTACACTTCATATTTAAAAGAAGAGTTTTGGTGTTTTCAGATTTATTAGTAAATCTACCTGTAAAATGTTCGAGAATGGTAAGAACAAGAGAGTAAACCGCATTAGGTTTAGTTTCACCATCTTCAATTTTAATAGAAGAGAAAATTTCTTGTTTATTTAAATTATTTAAGTAATTATCCCACCAACCTTTAAGCTGGCCAGTAAAACCAACAGTAATAGCTTGGGCTGTTTGTAAATCATTGTTACCACTAATTCTGCAAGCAGAACTATACATAAGCATACAATGGCATTGAGTAAAAATATGTTTATCACTAGCGCCATCAATATTCCATTCATAGATGCTTTTTCCCGAATAGGAAGTATTGAAGAAGTTTTATTGTTCTTCATGAAGAACATCCATAGGAGTTGGTCTATTATAATAGAATTTAGAAAGGTTGGGTTTATCAGCCCATCTCATTTTGTTAATACTATCTGTATTGTTATATTTAGTAGAGCTGGTTTCAGGACTTTCTTCAAAATCACTATTTAAAGTAGAAATATTTAATTTACTGAATTTACTAGAAATGATTTTTTCAAAATCAGAAACAGAAGGTTCAATTTTGAAATTGTTTAATTCAACCGGAGATTGTATAGAAGAGGCAGTCTTAACAATGGTACTTTTATCAAGTAAATCAGACTTAGTCTGAGTCTTAGTTTGGGATAATATTTTGTCAATTTTATCATGTAAAGATATAATTTCCTCACCTATAATCGAAAGATAAAGATTGTAAAAATTATTTTGCTCAATCATTAAATTGATATGTTTAACCGTAACTTGTAGAACATCATTTTCAATAATTTTAGAAAATGGAAGAAAATTAAAAACTCTACCATTTTTTTCAATTTGAAAAGGAACATGAGGAGGGTGGACAGATTTCTGTATTTCACCAGAGATAATTTTAAAATCTCTTTCAATAACTGAAACATGATTTATGTAAAAGGTTTTTATGAACCAAGGAACATAATAAGTAACTTCATTATGATGAGTGCAGAATTTATAAAAACTGTTAACAAAGTAATCTAAATCGGTTTTTGAAAAGGATTTAAAATACCATATTCTAAAATTATCCCATTTAGGATTATAAAATTTATCATTAATCTGAGCTCTTACTGAAGAACCCTTAGAAAAATCAAGAATGGTTTTAAAATTCATTTAAATCTTAAAATTACAATCCGAAATTGTTTCGGGATCAATCTCATCTTTATGAATGATGTTGTTTTCATTAATAATGATTCTTTCATAATTGTTATTTTTAAATGTATCTTCTCTATAAGCAGAAGTAGAAGCTCTAGAGGTACAAGGTAGATCCACCTCATAATCTAAAGGAGAGATGAAGGAGTGGCTGGATTTAGATCCGGAATAAGAAGTCGAATGTCTTCGTAGTAAATTATTAGAACCAATATTAATGATTCCATCATTACTTTGAGTGATGTGTTGAAAGTTGCTATTAATAACAGGGATTTTGGGAATAGATTGTTCTAAGATCCAATTTTCAGGAAAAATAATTTCTTCCCATTTAATAGATCTTCTTGTAGTAACGTTTGATTTACTAAAATTTGTTTCAATTAAGATAGTCTCATTATTATCTTTCTCAATTCTTTTACACATAGGATTAAGTGTAAATAAAGGTTTATAATATATACGATAGCAAATACACATAATTTCAGTACCAGGTATGTAATTATAACCGTGAGTTTTAACATTTAATGTTAATGATTCAAGAATATTACTATCTGATAAGGATAGGGATAAATTAGGATAGGCATCAAAATAGACCGGTCCTAATGCTAAGCTAGACTCAATAATTCCCATAAGGGATTGTTTCCAGTTAAGATTCCTACCATCTCTAAGGGTAGCAAGGAAACTTTCTGGTAATCCGTTCAAAGTAAGTGGCCTAAAGGCAACTTGAACACAACCAATATGTAAGAATTTATGAGTTCTTTTAAAAGGTAAAATATCATTTTTACTAAGTAATTTAATAACCATTTCAGAATCATGAAGAGGTATAGAAGATTCAGTGGTTTTAACAATTTGTTTAAACCCTAATTTTTCGAAAGTACCAAGTTTATAAACCATATTAGGTTTAATAATTGGGATAGTCCATCTATTTAATAAATCAAGATTTTCAGGAACATCATATTCCTGGGTCATACTGTTTTTAACAGTATCATGATTTTTGAAGATATTCATCATCAATTGAAATGTATTAAATCACGACTAAGAACAAAACATACTTTACTTACATGGCTCTGTATATATATATATATATATATATATATATATATATATATATATATATATATATATATATATATATATATATATATATATATATATATATATATTATATTTTTAATGTTTTTAATTTTTTTTGTAATTTTCAAATCAATATGTTTACTGTACTGAAAATAACTACATGTAACTGTAGTAAACTATAGTAATGCGTAGTTATGTTCTTTTTTTTAGCCCATATTTTTAGTCGATCAATTATATATCGAATACTAGCTTATACAAAAGAAATTCATAAACCCCAACAACAAAAATTTACAAATTTTAATATTTATATTATAAATCACCTCAGAACCAATAAAATACAAATCGAAAATACACAAATATATGCATATGTAACTACATGTTACTATAGTAATGTATAGTAATGTACAGTACTGTATACAGTCTGTTGAACAAATTGTTAGAGTAGGTGACCAACAAGCCAACTTGTGGCTGTGTTCTTTCATATTTATTATGGTAATAAATTGAACCTTTTTCGTATTAATGATAAAAAACCTTGGCATTTTATATCTTTGTCCCTTTGTCACAAGCATAGATATAGTCCTTACAGTTATTACAAGTACTAGTAATTGATCCTTAGGATCGTGAGATATTTACTTAAGTATTATAACTGTTAAACATGTTCCTAGTTGAAGGGTTACGCCACCAATGAGGATATCGGCCTTTCCCATTAAGAGACTAGCACTTAGTGTATGTGTACTGCATCTCATCAGTAAACGGTATTGTGATATCGGCATGCATAAGTGGGTGCTCGTAAGTTGACGAGTTCACTGAACTCCCTCACCCTAGAAATCTCTAAGTGGTTCCCAATAATCGTGTAGAGATATCTATGGTATAGTTGTACACCATTAGTCCTTATGACCTAGACATCACCGTGACTTCACTAGAGGACCAGCTGTATCATGACCTGTCCCTGAGTTCCACCGAGGACCATCCCAAGGGCCAGTGTTCGTGCAGTCCGAAATCTAGTGGGAGTTCTGTGCATTGTAGTCGGGGATTCAATCGCTAAAATAGTCTTGGATGTCCTGTGTGTTCTCATAGTTTGTAATCTCTCTAAGTCTCTGGCCAGAGCTGACTAAGTGATGATTAGAGAATTCGATTCTCTAAGTCATGCACGTAAGGATTACAACACTTAGAACGATTGCACCGTCATTGAACAAATAAAGAGGTCTCGATGAACCAATGCCTCTAGTTCAATCGGGACATATGAATCGAAGGGATCGTACTATACGTTAACTATATCTGAAGGTTCTTGCAGGCACTTCATTTGTATCTAGGGAATCATGACGCGTAGTTGCTAGACGCCAATCTTGATTCGTTGGGTGATTAAGGTGAAACGAGTTTCATCTTAATCGTAACTCTAAGGGACGAGTTTTGACCACAAAAGGGTTGTGGGCCCACGGCTAGCTTACACCTGAACCATCGAGGGTCACACTGCTCTTGCACATGAGATCTTTGCATAAACGGTCAAAGATAAAAATGGTTTAGCTTTGCATGATTGGAAGTCAATATGATTGGGTCCAACATTCGTAATTTGGAATTATGAATGAGAATAAGAAAAGAAAAAGAATAGGCGAACATCTTAGTGGACTTTCTAAATCGGGAAGTTTCCAAATTTAGAAAGTGCACTGAATTAGGGTTTCCACTTTTGGAAAGTTGGAAATCGAGAGTTGGCACTCGTAATGACGAGGACATTATAATGATTCCGAAAATGTAATCGTTACAATTTTCCGATCATTGAATTGAGAGAAACGAGCGAATAAAAGACTAACGAACTTAAGCTGTTGGGCCCGGTCCAAGTTAAGCCCGTTAGGGCTTTTATCAAGACACTACAAATACTTGATTTATAGGTCTTGCACACACACAACACACGAACTAAACCCTAGCCTCTCCCTCTCTCGGTCGTTCTCCCCCCCGCGGCCAACACCACTGTTCGTTCGCCGGAATCAGCCTCGTCTTGGCCGATTAATCGTGGTAGATCTTTTTCCTTTTATTCTTTCCGTTTTATTCTAACTACTTCGTGTCTAGTGCCACGTTTTAGTAGATCAAAGTATACAAGGTGAAATCTGAGAGGAGGAAGATCGAAGAATCGAGGAGCAGCCACCGAGCCGACGACGCACGCGCCTCCACGCGCTGCCCGAAGACAGCGCGTGAGCCACACGCGCCACCGTAGCTCGGATCATCGCCGCTGCTGCATCGCCGTTGCTGCCCCGGATTGCACGGATTGGTTTCCGTGGAAATCTAGCTTTGCTTAGTGCGCCTACCTCACGCTTCAAGAGGTAAAGTCTCGAATCCATAGTCGTTCGATTCGTTTTTGTTTAAATTAATATATGCATGTTCGTTTTAATAAGAAGCTTGTATGATTTTATGTGTCTACATGAAATTGTTTTTATTATTGCGAGCATGATTATTTGATTTAAACGCGAGCATGCTAATTGATTTAATTCCGGTTAAGTAATTAAGCATGTATGTTGTTTTTAATTTCGTTGGAAGTGCAAAGGTACGCAATTAATTGATTTCAATTATCGGGCATGTGTTTATGTGTTTTAAATTTGTTTAAATCGCATAATTTTTTGTTTTCCGCTGCATACACGTATCCGATTCCCAACACAAAACAGATGTAACTTCAACCAAAAATTTTGACACCTTCAAGGAAAGGATCAATGGCCTTCATTAAACTGCAATTGCAAAATCAAAACAAAAAAATATTTTAGTGCAAATCAACAAAAAATAAAGAAACGTCCTCAAAACACAACACACTAACGAGATCGAGAGAAATAAATTTGAAAATATAAAAATAAAATAAAATATAAAAATATAGAAATAAATCTGAAAATATAAAAATGAATGAAATTGACATCAAAATATAGACCCCGACGAGAGGAATCCAACGGTGGGTAGCCCGTCGAATTCTGACTGGCGAAAAATAAATTACACTTCTGGTAAGACCAGCGTCGTCGAAATACGCTGACCAAACTGAATGAAATACCCACCGAAAGAAAGGACTCGACGAGAGGAATCCAACGATAGCTGAACCATCGAGTTTCGACCACCGAAGAGAGAGTTATGACTCCGTGAAGCAAAATCGCCGGTTAGAGACCTTGGGGAGGGGGATTAATTTGGATCTGAGAATTGAGAGAGGAAGATAAAGACCGATATGGGTTGGCTAGGGTTTAAAACTGATTTAAAAGGGTATTTTAGGTACTTCAGGGTGGGCTATGGGGTATGTCAAATTATTATCCAAATAGAGGGGGTTTGCACTAGGATATAAACAACATGGAAGTTAGTTATATAAATTTTCCAAATGAGGGGGGTCTCTAAAATAATCCCTTAATTAAAGGAAAAAATAATGTATATGACAAAATTACCCCCAACCCTTTACACCCAAATCTTAATTGTAACCCCAATTTAATCAATTTTGACCACAAAAATCCAATTTTGACTTTTTTTTTCAGAAATTATTTTTTTGCCGCCGGTTTCCGGCGTTGACTTTTCGATTTTTTTTCCTGGTATGTTTTTTCCGCCGTCGGTCTCCGGCGTCGACTTTTTTTTATTATTATTTTTTTCTTCTGGTTTGTTTTTTTCCGTCGCCAGTTTCCAGCGTTGACTTATTTTTAGTGAATTCTTTTCGCTTTTTTTACGCCCCGCTAAACGTTGACCGTAATCGTACTGTCATTAACAGTAATTATATTGTCACTGACAGTAAATTAACGTAATTGTACTGTCACTGACAGTACATTTATGTAATTGTACTGTCGTTGACAATACAATTAGAGTCAACGACAATATTATTATTATTATTTTGGCTTTTTTTTTTCATTTTGATTGATTTCTTGACAAGTCAACGTAAGTATAACTGTCACCCACATCAATATTATTATTTTTTTGGTTTGTTTGAATTGTTGTCGGAGTAAGGTAATAATATAACTGTGTACTATTATAATATTACTGCAAACACAGAAATATTACTGTGGTTGACGGTAATATTACTGTTGTTACCAGGCCCGGCTCATGTGTATAGGCATGTTGGGCCTTTGCATATTACTGCAAACACAGAAATATTATTGTGGTTGACGGTAATATTACTGTTGTTACCAGGCCCGACTCATGTGTATAGGCATGTTGGGCCTTTGCCTAGGGCCCCACCTTGTTAAGAGGGCCCACCAAGTAATTATTTATTATATATAATTATTATTTACGTTATATATATATATATATATATTACAAGCACCCATGTAGGATAAAAAAAGAATAATTGATGAAACATAGCCTTTTTATATATTTATCTCTCTAAATTAATGATAGTAAATTTCAATATAAAGCTTTAAAAATCAAATCTCGAAATTTTCTGATTTTCTCTTGTGCTAGCCTTCTTGTTCTATGAGTATTTTTAGTTTCTATATTTTCTATTATTTGAAAATATTAATTCCAAGCTATATGTCAAATAAATTGCTAAAATATTTTTTTTTTCCTTTCTGTTTATTGCAGGTGATTATTGGGTAAATAAATGTTCTATTACGTTGACTTTCAACTTGCTATTTACCATGTTCTACCATTTTTGGTCATTGCTCATAGATTTTTCATATACTCCCTCTGTTCCATAGTATCTGTCTCTTTTGAAAAATTTAATTTTTTTGTTCCATATTATCTGTCACTTTACAATTCCAATGCTGCATTAATTGCTTATTTCTCAATTTTACCTTTATTAACTCTATAGCACTCTTCCTCCATTAATTAATAAACAAGGGTATTTTGGTCAATTAATATCTATTTTCCTAAAATCAAGACATATTTATTGAGATTGTTAAGATTTGTGTCAATGTGAAAAACAACACCTATTTAGGAACGGAGGGAGTATTATGTTGAGTGGATAAAATATTTGTTTGGATCTAAAATAGAAAAAAATAGAATAATATAGTGAATCTCAAAGAGTTGTAGAAAAATTAATACATTTTTATCTATTAAAACACGAAAAATAAATTTTAAATAAATCCTTTTGCAAATAAAGGGCCCTGTTTTTTTGTTTCGCCTAGGGCCCCCAATAACCTAGAGCCGGCCCTGGTTGTTACAGTAATATTACTGTCAACCACAATAATGTTAATTCTTTAGGCTTTTTATTATGTTTACCTTTATTGAACGGTCAACATATTAATACTACTCTATTACACAATAATAATGACTTTTGTTGTGTTAATATTACTGGGGAAAATTACAGTTTATGTCCCTAAGCTTTACCACTAAAATGATTTATGTACTCAAATATTTCAATCCACGAAATATGTCCTTTAACTTCGACGACAATATTAGCACGTGTGGCTCACGTGACGTCTATGTGGCCGTTAAATGCCGAGCTGGACAACACACAATGTCTACTTGGCCGATGAAATGTGATGTGGAGCGACACGTCAATCTCCTTCCCTATTTTTATTCTAAAATCCCTAATTCGCCATATCCCCAATGAACCTGTAAATCCAACTTCTAAAATCCCATTTCGAATCCTTCAATTGTGGTGAAATTCGAAAATAACAGAATTGTCTCCTCAAGTTTTTGAATGTCCGTGTAGTTAAAGCGTTTTATTCAGGTGTTTGAGGAAGCAAAAAAAAAAAAAAAAAAAAAAAAAAAAAAAAAAAATCACATTTTCACATAATTTAAGAACATAGCTACAAAGTTAAGGATACTTACTGTAGTTTGGAGTCCACTGAAGGCCGGATTCCCTCTTTCTTGACATTTTCTTCTCAAAAAATCACCCAAAGCAGCGCGGCGTCTCAGAAGGGAAAAACTCTTCAAATGTGAGAATGTTTGGATTTTTTTTATGGGTTTATGACTTCGAGTTTGGTATGGGTTAGACCAAGAATGCGGATTGGATTGGAAATTTGGGAGTGGATTGAGGAGATTTGGAGTGTGGAAAAATTTGGGTTTATGGGAATGAAACTGTGAATTGGTAATTTGGGAGAGTGGGTTAGAGGGAATTAGTATATTCATGTGCCATGTCAACATTTAATATTCAATATATTATTCCACGTCACATTTAACGGCCACATAGACGTCACATGAGCCACACGTACTATTTCCGTCGAAGTTAACTGCCGGAGTTAACGGCAGAACATAAAGTGATCAAAAGTGGCAAGTTAAAGGACATATTTCGTGGATTGAAATATTTGAGAACATAAATCATTTTAGTGGTAAAGTTTATGGACATAAACTGTAATTTTCCCATATTACTGTGGTAGAGATTAATATAGCAATATTACTGTTTTAAATTATATTATAGTTCATTTTACGGTGTTAACCACAACAATATTGCTGTTTAAACCGGGGGGGGGGGGGGGGGGAGATGTTAAAGAAAATAAAAGTTAAAAAAAAATCAAAAAAGTCAACGCCGGAATTCGGAGGCAAAAAAATCAAGAAGAGAAAAATAAATTGAAAAAGTCAACGCCGGAAACCAGCGGAAAAATCAGGAAGAAGAAAACGAAAGAAAAGTCAACTCCAGAGAACGGCGGCGACGGATGAAATTGTACTCAAAATTGTGTTTTGGGTCAAACTTGAATAATTTATGAAATTTGGGGTCAAATTGAGGTTAAATTAAATTAAAGGGTTGTTCTAAAATAGCCCCTCACATTTTAATATGCTCCAATTTCATCCTTTAATTTAATCTAACCTCAAATTGACCCCAAATTACACAAATTATTCAATTTTGACCAAAAACACAATTTTATGGACAATTTCGTTCGTCGCCGCCGTTGACCGCCAGTCTCCGGCATTGACTGTGTTTTTCTTTTTTTTCTGATTTTTCCGCCGCCGGTTTCCGACGTTGACTTTTTCGAATTTTTTTTGATTTTTTTTTCTTTAACATCTTTTTGCCCCACGTTTAAACAACAATTGTTGTAGTTGACAGTAATATTAACTATATTCCTGTTATACACAGTAAAATTAACTATACTATAGTTTAACACAGTAATATTGCTATATAATCTCTAACATAATAAAAATAAGACAACAAAAGTCATTATTATAGTGTAATAAAGTAATATTAATATGTTGACAATTCAACAAAGGTAAACATCATAAAAGGCCAAAAGAATTAATATTACTCTAACAATAGTAATATTACCGTCAACCACAATAACATTATTGTGTTTACAGTAATATTACAATAATAGACAGTAATATTATTACGTTACTCCGTCAATAACTCTAACAAAACAAAAAATCCCAAAAAAATAATAATATTGATGTGGTTGACAGTAATATTATTGTGTTCACAGTTATTTTACTCTCAACGACAGTAATATAATTAAGACGACTTGTCAACAAATCAAACAAAATGAAAAAAAATCAAAAAAATAATAATATTGTCGTTGACTCTAATTGTACTGTCAACGACAGTACAATTACATAAATGTACTGTCGATGACAGTATAATTACGTTAATTTACTATCAGTGACAGTATAATTATTGTTAATGACTACACAAGTACGGTCAACGTTTAGCGGCGGTTTAAAAAAAAACCACTAAAAGAAGTCAACGCCGGAAACTGGCGGCGGATTTTTTTTTCGAAAAAGTCAACGCCGGAGACCGGCGGACAAAGCCTGAAACCGGCGGCGAAAAAATCAGATCAGAAAAAAAAAAAAAAAAACCAACGTCGGAAACCGGTGGCAAAAAAATAATTTCTGAATTTTTTCTTAAAAAAAAAAGTCAAAATTGGATTTTTGTGGTCAAAATCCATTAAATTGGGATTACAATTAAGAATTGAGTGTAAAGGGTTGAAGGTAATTTTGTCATATACACTATTTTTTCCTTTATTTGTAATATATATATTAAAGGGATAGGTTTATTGACAAAAAAAATATAACCATGAACCTAGAATAATAAAAATGATTCGTCACGGAATGATGCACAAAAACCAGTTTTTACTAATTAAATATATAAAAATGAATTTTGTCACGTCAGTGACGGATACTAAATTGTGGGGATAATGGTAATTAAATCTAGATATCAAGAATTCGTGACCATTTTGACAATAAGCATACTTAGTTGCTAAGTATTCAGAAACTTAGCAGCATAAACAATATCAACAAGTCAATGAAAATTCGTTTCTTCTGCAGGTCCCCAAAATGTCTTGGTCCAGATGATGTCGATCGATAGACTATCCACTTATTGAAATAGATTGGATAACATTTGTGAAAAAGAAATCACCAAATAATTATTAACTTTAAAAAATCATCAAATTAGCTAAATAGCTAATGAAAAATACTATATAGGCATAGACTTTTAAACACTATTTTTTTTATTTTTTTTTATTTATTAATTTTTTTTTCTTCCGGCAATTTAAAAAGGGCAGCACGGAGTAATAACAATTAATTAGTACCGAAATACATGTTGTTGTGGGATAAATTGAAAATATTATCATCTAAATTTTTTGACATATTTACAAAAAATCTAGTTTTATTATTCAATATGAAATACCACTCGAAGGATCAAAAAAAAAAAGAAAAAGAAAAAGAAAAGAAAAGAAAAGAAAAGGACTCCTGAATTCCTGAATTTCATATTTATTTCTAAAAAACCATTCAATATAAGCAGGGTAGGACCTCGAAATTCGAATGCTATGGCCAAAGTTATTAATTTTTTACCTTAAAAAATAATAAAACTATAAGGATTGGGTAGCCTTGTTAAAATCTAGTGTGAGAAAAAGTCAATGAGACTGTTTATATTTATGTGAGAATTTTATAATATTTTGGTTAGAAATATATTTGGAGAAAAGGATTTCAAAAATATGTAATGTTAGTTTGTATTTTAAAGAAAGAAAATATTAAGTGAATAATGTTTATTATACAATGTTATATCTAGTGTAGTGATGTGATCTCACTTCATTGGATAACTAGAGTGGGAGGGCACGTGTTGATATTGCTAGCTTTGAGCGCTAACATTGTACTAGCGTTGAATGTAAGGGGATCCAATTCCCGTGAGATGAAGGAACGAGCAACCAATGCGAGCGGTGTGATACGAGCAGCGGGAGGCAAAAATTAGGGTGCAAGCATTAGGATGCGAATACAATTGTGCAAGTTGGAGATGCACGCGGTGGGAGAAACTATACCAACAAAGAAAAGTTGGAGTGAGGGGTGTCCCGGCGCTGAAGCTCAAGTAAGAGATATTAGAATAATTTGAAAGATGGAAAATTCTTAGTAAATAACAAATCGAGTAATATGTATTCTCAAGGAGTCGTTCCAGTGTATCTATATAGATAGTATGTCGACAAATCGATCCCTACTTCGTTCACTTTTGTTTAGGATCGGACCTGTTTTTTCGGCCATATTCACCTTTTTTTAGCTTCTGATCTAATGAAGCAAGAAATAAAATACATCTGATTGCCATTCTCTGGATGTTTCAAACAAGAGAAAACATTATAAACGAATGGTCTGTTTATAGTGACAAAATGGATGTCACTCATATGTTGCCATGTGGATAAAATTTGGGGGTCATTACAAATAAACCCATCAATGAGTACTTATTCATAAAGAGATGCAGACTTTTGTAAAGGACTAAAATAACTCCTCATACTTTAATATGGTCAAATTTCATCCTTAATTTTATTTAACCTCAATTTGACCATAAATTTCATAAATTATTTAATTTTGACCGAAATTTTTTTTTTTTTCCGCCGGTTTTCGGCGTTGATTTTTTTCGATTTTTTTTTTCTTTTCTTACTTTCTGTAACTTTTTCTTTTCGTTTAAACAACAATATTGCTGTGATTGACAATAATATTAACTATATTACCGTTAAACATAGTAAAATTAACTAAAGTACAGTTTAACACAATAATATTGGTATATTAATCTCTAGCACAGTAATTTTAACACAACAAAACTCATTATTATTGTGTGATAGAGTAATATTACTATGTTGACCGTTCAACAAATGTAAACATAATAAAAAGCCAAAAAAAATAATCTTACTGTGAGTGACAGTAATATTACTATAAAAACAGTAATATTACCGTCAACCACAGTAATATTACAATAATAGACAGTAATATTATTACGTTACTCCGTGAATAACTCAAACAAACAAAAATTCCAAACAAAATTATAATATTGATGTGGTTGGCAGCAATATTACTATAACAACAGTAATATTACCGTCAACCCCAGTAATATTATTGTGTTTACAGTAACTAGTAATTCACCCGTGCGATGCACGAGATCAATTTAAAAAAAAAAAAATCGGATAAAATAAAACAATCGAAAACTTTGAACAGTTGACATACATGTAAATAATACCAAAAAAAAATGTTTTAATGAATCAAAATATACATTTGTTTGTGATTTACCTTCATATTCGCTGAAAAACTTTTGTGCACACAACATTGCTCGTAATTTTAGTTATATCGCCCGATTTTGAGTTGATAAATATCTTTATCTCAAATCGACTTTTAACTCTGAACATTGCGGCGTACAATTGCCTATGTCACCCTAATATTAACACTAATATTACACTAACAACAACTACTACTTCGAATACTAAAACCAAAAGTGATAATACTAATACCAATACTAATATTAATACTAAAACCAACACTAATAATACTAATATTAATATTAATCCTAATATTAATACGATGATTTATACTAATAGTCTAATACTATTATTAGTATCAACACTAATATTAATAATAGTACGCAAATTCTAATACGAATATTTAATGTTTAAACTAATACGCCAATACTAATACGAACAATAATACTAATATTAATACTAATACTACGACTAATACTAATACTAATACTAATACTAATACTAATACTAATACTAATACTAATACTAATACTAATACTAATACTAATACTAATACTAAAACTAATACTAATATTAATGCTAATATTAATGCTAATATGCCAAGACTAATATGAATTCAAATACGAATAATAATACTAATAATGATAACAATAATGATAATAATACTAATATTGATATTGATACTGATACTTATATTAATATTGATACTAATATTAATACACATATTGATACTGATACTGATACTGATATTAATATTCGTAATAATACTATTATTAAAACTAATACCAATATTAATATTCATACCAATAGTCATACCAATACTCATACCAATACTCATACATATATTACAGATATTGATAATGATATTGATACTCGGGATAATTAGCTATACCCCCCTTATTTCAAACTTATATAGTTAGGAGTCCAATCTGTTAGATTAGTATAGCTATAGGCCCTTTGACCAAAAAAATTAATTAAATTAATTAAAATTATAAGCCTACGGACATAAATACCCTTCACAATAAATTATTTAATTAAGGAAGTATTTAATTCAGTAAATTACGTTGAATAAATCCCAAATATCACGTTGTAAGATTTGGAAGGGAGTTATGAGACGTGGGTTGAAAAAACAAAATATCAGGAGTTTATCAGACGTGGTAGAATTAAATAAATCATTCGTCGTTATAAGATCTTAGAATTCTATGAGTTTAGTTTCGTGAAATCTAATGCAATTAGGTATATTTTTATTTTTTTCGTATTGCTATCAACATGAAGAGGAGCTACGTCAACAGGTTTGTTTTGTTACTGGGAGGGAGTTTATGAAACGTGGTTGATTCATCTTTGACAACACTCTTATTTTATTTCCCAAAATCTCTGGTTTAGATTTCGAGGTTGAAATTAGAATTCAGACTTTTGATTCAATTTGGCAGGAATTAAATTAAATTTTGTGTTTTTTAGGGTTGATGGTGCAAGATTGAAGGAGAAGATGACTATACAGAAAGTTATTGAGCCCGATTCACATTTGTTCTCTTTATTTGCACATCAGGAGAAGATTTCATTTAGTATTTTTTTTCGTGCAAACCAAAACGAGTACAAAATGGCTCGATCGTTCTCCGCCGCTAAATTCATTCCGTATTTAATCGCCAGAGCAGTTCCGTATCTAGAGGCTCAAGGACATCGACTAAATCTGATAATCTTGAGACGAAAATTGTGTTTGTTGTTTGCTATTTTTTTAACACTTTGTTGTTATATATTTATTTTTTTGTTGTTAGTATGGTACTATTTTTCATAAAGGATTGAAACATGGCCTCTTCATTCAAAAGACAGATGGATCTAAAGTTTGGGTTTCTTTCACATATGAGCGACTACCTAATTTTTGCTTCATGTGTGGCGTAATCGGGCATGGAGAAAAACGGTGTCCACTACGGTATGAAGAAGATTTCGATGACCCAGGAGAGCAGCTCCCTTATGGCAGTTGGCTACGGGCCTCAGCGACCAAAGACGACACCAGTGACAAGGTCCGTGGATTGTCGTGGATTGTTGGTGGTGATTTCAATGAAATGCTAAGTAATTCTAAGAAGGAGGGAGGCGTTCCAAAACTGCCCTCGCACATAGGGGGTTTTTGAAATGTTCTTGGTGAGTGTGGAATAACAGACCTTGGTTTCATTGGACACCCCTTCACGTGGACAAACAAAAGAGAACACCCCTATACCATTAAGAGCAGACTTGATTGGGTTTGTGCAAATGGAGCATGGACTTCCATATTTCCCCATGCTCAGGTCAACCATCTAGAAACGATCGGGTCTGACCACCTACCCATTTTTCTCAACTTCGAGGAAGAGCGCCGCCACACAAAGCGCAGGTCGAAAAGACCATTCACTTTGAAGCCCTGTGGATTCACCGAGAGGATTGCGAGGAAATTGTTCGACGAGCGTGGGATACCCCAGAGGGAGCTGACCAAATGGAAGAATTACTTCAAAAAAGCACAAAATGAAGAACGGCATTGATGTTTTGGAACAAGCACACGGTCCGCCGGCCACAAGCTCAGATTGATGAGCTCAAAAAAAGACTTAATGAACTCAACTTGGGAGTCCAGACTGCTGCAACTCTACAAAATACCAGTTTAAGAGAGACTATTGCTTGCCAGCACAAATAGATAGTAGAAAAAAAGGGTTTGTTATACTCTATATATGGTTTCCAAAATGTTAATTATCAATTAGGGAGGTGCTTATACGTATTGCATGTCGATCGAATAAGTCGAAGATACATAATACAATTCTAAAAGCCATTAAAATGACAAAGCAAAGCTTAAAACTCTTTCCATTGAATCAACAAACCTCCCATAAAATAAGGATTTCAAGATTTCAAGATTTCGAGTTTGATCAAGTTACTAAAACTTACAATCCCGAGGAAAGATGGAATACATACCTCCGTACAATATGACAAACCTAACTTTAGGCACTCAACATTGCAAAGCCTAGCAACAAATGTATTTTTTTTTATTTTTTTTGCCATTAAGCTCAGATGTCGTCCAATCAATAAATTGTCCAATCAATAAATTGAGCTACGTGATCAACGAATATCAAGTATATTCGACGTTAGGCCACTAAAAAATTAAACCTCGATTGAATTTTAAATATACGAAATAGAAAAGATAAAATTTATACTTAATAGTATAACAATGACTACATAAGATTTCAAGATTATCAGCTGTTTCAAGAAACTTTGAGAGAAAACGACAACAAACAATCAATTCGAGATTGATTAATTTACATCATTGAAGAAATGGAAAACGAGCTCATGAAAGATGAAATGCGTACCTGTGTGCAATTTGATAAATCTAGTTTTGGGAACTTGATGTTGCAAAGTCTACCAATAAATTCCAGCACCGATCGAGAATAAATAAAAATGTCTTGTTCACCGTATCTTAAAATATCGATATCCAAGTGTTAGGGTATTTACTCAAGATGGATATATCGAGCATTTTGACTGTGGGTGAAGTTACCTTATTTTACAAACAACAAAATTATAGTAACATTATTGCATAGTGTTAATATCAAAAGAACTCAAATAAATCGAATAAGGTAATAAAGAAATTATTGAAATGCTTTATAAAAAGAAGTCACACCCAAAATTCAAGAAAAAAGAATATTCAAAATCAAAGATTTTTTGAAATCTCTCTTATGTTTGCTTCCTACGAAACCAGTGATGAAAATAATGTGTGAAATCTCTTTCCTTAATTTTGTTTCATAGTTAAAAGAAAATAGTAGAATGAAGATGACAATAGATTCTTGGACAACTAAGTAGCACAGCAGCTATCTGAACTCAATTTCATGTCAATTTCCATAACATAAGTTTATAGGTAACGATTTATAGGTGACATGCATAAAAATTAATACTTCAACGAAGAAATGAAGCCTTGTGCCTAAAGTGGACGCATTTGAAATAACAACGTAACTAGTAGTACGGGAGCTCTTCGTGACAAACATACTCACCTTTTTTTCCGCAATTACAAAAATAAATATTTGTTTCATCAAATTGCAGTTACAAAAAACTGAAGTAAAGATGACGAGTTTTGTAGGTCATAACATAACAGAGATAAGTGCATAAAGCAATTATGAGGCAAAAGTGGTTGGTAGATATAGGCGTCAACGTACTTTACAGAACACAAGCGGTGAGGCAGCACCAAAGGCAACTTTACATGCTCTGGATCCGCGTTGAAAAAGTGAGATCTTCTTTAGCATATTATTTTCTTCGTTGGAACTAAGGGATCGGGGATATGATATTTCCATCCTCTCCAAGACTTGAGCATTCCTCAATAGATATTTTATAATTTTAAACTCGTGCTTTTCACCTCTGATGTTCGGAAGCTTTACGATTCTAAGACGTGATAAAAGACATGCGGGCACTTGTTGTGGTGGTTCCTTCCAGCTTTTTATTTCTTCACGAGGCTGATATTAACAACAAAAGCAAAAAAATAAAAAATAAATAAAAGACATTAAAGAAGACATGAAAGAGGAAAACAAGCTAGGAACTTGTATATTGCGTCAACAAACCTCTTCAGTGAAACAAAGAATCTCAAGATTATCGGCATTTTCGAGGAACTTTGAGAGAAGACGACAATCACATCTCAGTTCGAGTTCGGTTAAGTTACGAAAACTTGTAGTCCAAGCAGAGAGTACTGAATTAATAATCTTCAGAAGAAATGCACACGCATAATAATATTAGTTGCCATCACTAAAGAAATGTGGACAATGAGCTGATGAATGATCGAAAGCGCACCTCTGGACAATATGAGAAATCTAAATTTAGGCGCTCAACATTGCAAAGAGTGTCAAAAAAGTCGAGCAGGGATCGAGAATGAAGATGATGATGATAGTCTGGTTGGCTGTCAAAATTGATATATGCTTGAGTTAAGGAGGTTAGCACCCCACATTTGATATGCTCCGTGAAATAATCACTCATCTGGAGATATTCAACCGATGGGGTGTTTATGTCCAGCCTGTCAGCTCTGCCACCACAGCCGACGGATATAAAATCGAGCACCAGACTTTTTACTGTAGTTGAAGATACATTACAATAAACCATATCCGGGTATAAACAGATTAACAAATCCTCAAGAACAGGGCAACCGGAAAGCAGGTTGGGAAGCGCGTCGTCGGCTTCATATTGAACGTACAATAGATGAAGCTTCTTGAGTCGAGGGAAACACACGGCAACTCTCACGGGGATGACACCGCAGGATTCCAGCTTCAAATGAACTAGGGTTTTGCAAGTGAAGAGGCATCCAGGTAAACCAAGTAAAACATCTTCATCTCGCCAAGAACTGTAACAAAGATGGAGTATTTGCACATTGCGCTCAACGGCAAAGGTAATCCAAATTTGATATTTCTTGCATTGAGCTCCATTTTCTCTATTGATGTAACGGTAACGGTCGTCGTCATCAGAGAGGCAAAAAGTATTAACTTTTTGCATTTTACGGAGCAATAAAACCCTATTAATGGATTTTTGACTGTCGTTGCGGAAAATTAAATTGGGGACGTAAGCCCAGAGAAACCTCCATCTTTGACCTAGAATGCTGGTTCTTACCGAGAATTTGGTCGGGAGAAAAGAGAGGATGTGAGTCAGGACCGAGTCCGGTAAATCGCTAAGCCTGTCAATCGGGACAGTGTTTTGCTTCTGGCGGCTTCTCCTATCTCGTTCCGTTATCGCCATCACAGAAATGGAAAACGAAGAAGTAGAAGAAGAAATCGACACGGAAGTTAATCAGTTCAAAGGGTGAATCAATTTTTGAAAGAATCATTTGAGGTCTGAAACTGAAGCGGCTTTCTTGGATATTTCCCCCAATTTTGAAACCGAAGAGTAATAGAGCCTTTTTCCTCTTCCCACCCTAAAAATGGTCCATTACACGGGTGTAAATAAAAAACTCTTTTACAAAAAAGTTCACATATTGTCCATGGATGGATGTGTGAAAGATTAAAATACCTCTCACATTTTAATATGCTATAATTTTATATTGTAATTTAATTTAACATTTAATTTGACCCCAAATTTCATATATTATTTAATTTTGTATATAATTTCGCCGGTCGTCGTCGTTGACCGGCGGTCAACAACGTTGACATTTTTTTTTCTTTTATCCTGATTTTTCTGCCCGATTCCGTTGACTTTTTCAAAAGAAAAAATTGAATTATTTTTTACGTTAACATCGTTTTGCCCCATTTAAACATCTATATTGTTGTAGTTGACAGTCATATTAATTATATTATTGTTCAACACAGTAATATTAACTATACTACAGTAATATTGCTATACATACGGCCATGGGCCGGTTTTGGGCCCGGAACCGGCCCGTTGACAAACTGGCCCGAACCGTTGACCGGTGAACCGGCCCGTCGTCCCTGGGATGGGCCCGATTCTATGAATTGGTGAACCGTGAACCGTGAACCGCCGGGCTGGCCCGGCGGTTCACCCGGATTAAAAAAAAAAAAAAAAAAAAAAAAAAAAAAAAAAAAAAATCAAAATAAAGCAAATAACGGCCGGTGAACCGGCCGTTATTTGCTATTTTTTTAATTCCCCCCCCCCCCCCCCACACATTTTTTCTTATAAATATCCTCACACCCCATTTTTTCCTATAAAATTAAGTTAAAGTCCTTTTATTTATTTCCTTTTGTTTTTTTTTTCCTATTTAAAAGTAATTATTTTAATTTATTTATCCATTAAGTATTTTTTTTTTCTAAAAATATATATATAAATATAAATTTTCGGAGTGAACCGGCGGAACTGGAGTGAACCGCCGAACCGTGCGTAGTACGGGTCGGTTCCGATTCCGGAAAAAGTGAACCGCGAACCGGAGTCAACCGGCCCGGAACCGGGCCATGGCCGTGTCTATATTGCTATATTACTCTTTATCACAATAATATTAACACAACAAAAATTGCTATTATTGTGTAATATAATAATACTAGTATTTCACTCGTGCGATGCACGAGGATAATTTAAAAAATAAAAAAAATATATATATATTTTAGGTAAAATAACTTACTAAAAATTTCAACATTTATATATATATATATATATATATATATATATATATATATATATTGAGGGTTTTTGTGCATAAGTCTCCAACCAAGCATCTTTATTATTCTAGGTTTAGAGCTATATCTCTTTCACCAATAAGCTCATCTTTTTAATATTTAGGGTAAAATTCAAAATACCTACCTAAACTATACCCAACCCAACGTATAAACTACCCTCTAAACTTCAAAATGTACCGAACCAGCCCCTATTGATTATCGGTCAACATTAAAAAACACAGAATTGTTAACGCTGTTAATCTACACTCTGCAATTACTTTTATGTCCTCCATTAATTGACCCTAGTGCTGAACACTTTCTCTCTCCAACACTTGGAAAAAAACCGTAAAAAAATTCCCTCTTCACTCACCTCTCTCATTTCACTTTGCCGCTTTCTCATCTCACCCTTCCGTTGATTACACATTTCTAGAGTAAATTGAACCGATAATAAGCTGTGTTAAGGAAGACGCGATTCTTTGGAGCTGGTTTGAACTTTGAAGGAAGACGCGATTCTTTGGAGCTGGTTTTCAATTTAGGATTAATTTCAAGTTCGAATCAGCTTTTTTTTTTTTTTTTTTTTTTTCTTAATTTGGTCCTAAATTCAAAAGAGGGTAACGCGGTTGGAGACTTGGAGGTTGATTTGCTAGAGAATGAGGAGATTTACAAATCAAAGTTGGCACAACAGAAAACCGAGGCTGATTTTGGAGGTTGATTCAGAGAAAGAGGGCATGTTGTTCCTCGAAGACAAGAAACTTGTGTGTTTGTGCTGCTACTAGACATTTTTGTGTTACTAAAAAAAGGATAAAAAATAAAAAAATATAGAATTTTGAGTTAAACAAACAAATAAAAAACACTATGTACAGAAATTTAGTGGAAAAAGAAATGAGTAGAAAAGATGGAAAAAAAAAAAAAGAGGTGAAATCTGTGGAAAAAGGAAAAATAAAAAAATGGGAACAACAGCCTATAATTGGCCATGTCAGCAGGGGTAAAATCGCCCGAAAAAATTCCAACAGACATAATTCAAAAGGTCAACGTGCCATGTCAGCAGGGGTGGGACGGAATTTTAAGAGAGGGGCTGGTTCGGTACATTTTGAAGTTCATTGGGGTATTTTATACGTTGAATATAGTTTAGGTAGGTATTTTGAACTTGACCCTAATATTTATTATAAACTAGTATTTTGCCCCGTGCGTTGCCCGGGGGAATACAGAAAAAAATGTAATTAAATAAAATTAATAAACGTCTATGACATGTATAATAGCAAAACAATAGAACAACAAAAATGTAAAATTCCACTGATTGCAATCATAATTTATATATCTACTTTAGCAATAAAATTTAACACATATACGTTTGTAAATTGGGAAAATAAATTTGACTTACTATTTTTGAAACAAATAGAATGAACGCCATGATAATTGATGCAGGAGCAAAGGAAGTCGGTATTGTTGATAATATAATTGCTTGATCGGATAAATTACCTAATAGCCAAAAATAAATTGTGAGGTCGTTAATATTCCTACAAATTTGTACCGTAATAAAGAATGTTAAGAGTGTTAAGAAAACGAAGAACAAATAACATAATTGAATTGTTAACACAGACAAAAACATATAATTTCTTACGTTGAAGATTATTGATTTGATGAAAAAGAGGACAAAACAAATAATAATAATAATCTCTATACAGCTATAGTGTTCTTCAATGTTCTTGGTAACATGTATATATAGGAAAATTTATGGAGTTGAGATGGAGAAAAGTGGGGCAGTTAAGAAAAGAAGTTGAAGATCGCGTTGAGTGGAAAACAAAAAAACAAACAAAAAAAAAAAAATCCCAGAGTTAATCTTGATTAGTGGGGAAGGAAAAAAATAAGAAAAAAAAATAATAATAATATAAAAAAAAAGAAGAAAAGAAACGTGCAATAAAAATATTTGGGATGGGAAAGAAAGAAGCAAAAAAAAAATATAATTAATTATTAAAAAAAATAACGTGATAGAAAAAAAATTCCCATCATGCGATAAAAGAGGATAATAGAGGAAACGGGCAAATTTTCCCATCGTGCAGAAAAGTATAAAAAATAATTATATTTATACATATATATATATATATATATATATATATATATATATATATATATATATATATATATATATATATATATATATATATATATATATATATATATATATATATATATATAAAACGTAGATAGAAGAGGAGAAAAAAAAAGAGATTTGTTAAAAAATAAACTGTTTTTTAGGATTTCGGGAAAAACTTTTCTTTTATATATAAAGATTACAGATAAAAAAATTAAATAAAAAATAATATAATCAAAATTAGTAAAGTTCATGTTCAAATCCAATACAATAGAAAATCAAAATGTAAAAATTATACTAAGTGGAATCATAATGTATATCTATTTTAGAAATAAAAGTTAGTACACACCTACGTTTATGTACTGAAAAAAAAACGACTTACTATTTCTTGTGGCATATAATATTAATATTAGACATCGATCCTACAAAAAGAAATGTAATATATATGAAGATAATATTTTGAATAAATTAGGAAGACAAAACAAACATATTTTAAATGCATAAATATTACATAAGACAATGAATGAAATAAAAAGTAAAACTCTTGTCTGTGGCTATGATAGTAAAAAGGGTAATGGAATAGTGATCTGAAAATCATTCATCAAATTTTAAATTGAATTGGATAATATAAAACAACTAAGATATTTAATTGCATATATTTCACTTAAAAAATATGTTTACACTGGAGATATTCAATGTCTTAACTTAAATAATTAACTTCTCTTAGACTATTCATCCAAAAAAAATTTAAGTAAAACACAATACTCATTACATTTCTAAATTCTTGCCTTAAAATAGTAAGTGAAAAATCATAAGCAACAGAAGCATGTGCAATTGAATCGTTCATCTAAAAAATCATAATAACTAAAAATACCAAATTTAAGATTATCAGACTGTCTTAATATAAAATCAATTTCTCTTAAATCGTTCATTCAATAATAGAGAAATTTTGACACAACAATTATTTATATGTTTAAAGTATCCGGTCTAAATATTTTTTTTCGAATAATCGGACATTTTAAACTTGAAGACAACAAAATATTTCTCAGTCATTAATCAATCAAAAGCATCAGAAGAAATTTAAAAGAAAATCATAAAAATCGGCTATTCTTTCAAATTTTATAAAACACTTAAGGTAAGTAATATTTTTATGTGTAATTTTAAATTAAAATAGTAAGAACAAAATTTGATAAGTAAACTGGGAGTTTTGGACAACTAAGATATAGGAAAATTAAATAGTGATTTTGCAAAATTATTATTCAAATTTTAAATAGTTCTGGATAATTAATGCAACATAACTAATATATTCAGTTCCACATACTTCAATTAAAACTAAGTCCATGTCGGACATATTCAATGTCTTAGGTTAGAAAATTAATTTATCTTAAACTGTTCATCGAGAAAAAATTAAAGTTGAGTACAACGCATTTAAATGTTAAATCCTTATCTTAAAATAGTTACCGAAAAGTCAAGCAAAGAAAGTATTTGCAAAAATCAAGTTTACGATCTCAAAAGTATCGACAGGCGTTTTCTTCGCAAATTGCAAGAAAAGACTAAGACAAAAGTTTTATTATTCTGCATGATTAATCCTAAAACTACGTACTTAATTATATTTATACTAATCAAATAGAGACCTAATGACCTAGGAAAACAATGAAAAGATAAATACTAACTAAGACATAAAAGGAACCCTATCAACTAAACAATACATATGGAAAAAGAACTCAAATAAGTTGCAATTCTAATCTAACTATCCTACTCCATAATATTGGGCCGAATCACTACTAGAAAAACTATTTATAGTGACGCCGCAAAGTATCACTAGAAGCTGGTTTTTGTGACGCTTGGTCTATAGTGACGCCTGCCCAAAGCGTCACATAGGTGGCCGTGGTAATATGTTTTTATGACGCCTCTGGACGGCGTCCTATAAACCGCGGTATTATGACGCTCCGCAACGTCTTTAAATCCTTTTCTTGTGACGAGGTTTAGTGTCACATAATGATTTTCAACTACTATAATTGGTAGAATATATGACACGGAAAAGCGTCATAAAATGTATTGTTTTGATGAATTATGTTGTCACAAAAGCATTATTATATGACGCATTTTAGTGTCACAACAATATTGGTGAAAAATACCCTGCTCATTTTTTTAGGCTTTTACTTCCATGCTAAACAAATGCAACGAGCATATCTAAAGAAATTCAACGCAAAACTATTATTTGTTATACAAAATTACAAACACAATCAACTTGACATTGTATGATAATAAAAACAAATTTCTGAAATTGGTATACTTAAATTTGTCAATCTATTATTAACCACCAAAATTTAAAGATACCAATTATGTATAGAGTCTCATATTTAAACAAAAGGGAGAGAAAAATGTGTTTAACAGTACTCAAACCAGGAGGGTATATCTACTGGCATAAGTTTTGACATCCTGGTAGCTCAAAATGAAGTACATAAAAATATTCTGGTCTTTTTGCTGAAATGCTCAGGTATCTACTCCATGGTACCTTTACACCCGTGAAAATGTCATTCCTTGTTGACCTGTTATTCATAGATACGAACCTGAAGAAATTCACAACAACAATTTGCAACTGAATGAAAGTAATCAATACAAACCAATATAAACTTTTATTTGGTAACAATAGTATACTTATGCTCACTCGACAAACCATCATAACAATAGCAAGAGTTTATGAATTTTTGTCGGAAATATATCTTGCAATAGGCTCTAACTGCATGTTTAGTTAGTTTGACTAATGCAATTCAATTTATAACTAATATGTGTAAATTATATCAATTACCAAAATAATGGAGTAAATAAAGGTATTTAAGTGGATCTAAGCTTACAAAAGAAAAACAATTACATACCTTGAGCGAAACTCCTTTGATTTTTAGCACTTACCATCTAAATATGCAAAAAAGAAAAACACTTGATCAGTAATTGTATATGAAACATACTAACATTATATGGAATAAAACTAAACAAAGTTAACACTTTATCTTTGCTACACACCACCCCACACATAAATATTGAATATAACAAAGTAGTAATCTTCTCATAAGCCAACCTGAAGTAAAGGAAATAACAAGCACTTAATCTACAAAGTAATACTTTGATATGATAAATTTATAGAAAGAGAAGATCAAATTATTCCATAGTGTACCGAAATTAGTAACTTTACCTTAGATTATAGAACACCCTGCAACAATTTATCCCATAGGTATAACCTCGCTGAAACTGTTGGAAACACCTACTGACCTTTTTAAGAAATGGAAAATAGCTATTTATTACAATTAGAAAACTCTTTGGAACCAAAAAATAAGTTAGGTTATATTATGTGGAATTTTTAGTTATATTAAGTAGAACACTTTACACGTTTCAAGGTATTCTAAAAGACAAAATATTGTGTGTATTACCTTATTCAGAACTAAGAACTAATACTAACAGTGTAAGAAATGCAAGCATAATTCTCAAATACGAGCATTAGTAGATTATGTGTCTTCGCAAGAGTTTAACCTGATATGTAGCACATAAGATTCCAATCAAACTACTTCAATTACTATATTAAAAATATCTGAAATATTCAAAGCATAAAGCACGATTAAGCAAACACTGCTAAGTATTTTCCAATAGTTGATCATCAAAGATGACCATGTTTTTATTGTTCTTTTAGTCCATGGAAATAAAAGATCAACCAATTTTGTTTCAATATTGACATTTTCATTTGGCCACAATAGCTACAACAACATCCCTGAAATGCCCAAACACAATCAACTCGTTGAGAATATAACATAAGAGATTCAATTCTATAATTCTACAATTCAAACGTAACATATATAACATTGAATTTTAAATACCAGTCAAATGAAAAATAAGATTTTGAATTCTAGAATTTTTATCACGACTGAGGAAATATATCCTGAATTGATTCAAGGAATATAACATATTTATGTATTCAATAACCTGAAATAGAAATATTAATATAAAAAAAAAATCAACATTACATTCAGCGAAATAGAAAAACATAAGAACATGACTCATTTTAATTCCATCTAAAATTAATTCAAAATTGATATAATTGAGTTGTACAAATTAATCTGAACAGATTGATGTTTTCAATAAACTAATACAACAAAATCAATGAAGTTTCTTACTTTTATCTGAAAATATTTCAAAACCCAATACACATTCCACAGATTAATCCCAAAAATACAAGTAACAACAATTAAAAAACCCTAGAAAAAAAAAACTAATAATAGCGATTAAGTTTTACCTCGACGGCAGTTTACAACCATAAAAGTTGTGTTCTTCGAGTATTTTTTTTGCGTGATTCCACTCTACCTAAAATCGCCCAAGTATTTGATCTGCTGGATATTAGATGCAAAGCAAGGGAGAGAGGAAGAGAGGGGGGGGGGGGGGGGGGGGAACTAGAAGGGAGCCGCATAATTATGGACTTGTAAATAGGTAAAGTGATTCTTTTATAAATTATTTTAGTGGGTAATGTATTTTTTAGAATTATATTATGACACGTTATTTAGAAACGTCATATAATGTATTTTTTAAGAATTAAAAAAAGAAAAAAAATAATAGCATAAACCAAACAAAGCCCGTTTAATTTTAGGCGTCACAATAAGATGGTTATTGAGACGAGTTTTACTGACCGTCACATTAAAGCGTCATTAAGGCGTCACTAAAGCCTATCTTTTTAGTAGTGAATCACTGCTCTTAAACTGTAAACTATTAAAATCATAGACAAATGAAAAAGACCTATATGATCAGGTAATAGTTGAAAAATCATGCAACCATGTTTCATTACAGTGCATATGATCAGTTGAAAGTTAAAGGTCATCACACTGACATGCAATAATAAACTATAAATAGTTAAGAAACCATTTACAGATAAAAACAAATTCTTTAGAAGAAATCCATCTTAGCAAAATGAGAAACTGTGAATTTTTTATTCTACACCCAATCTGTCAATGAAAAAATCTAGTAATTATATAAGAACAACAAATCGGGGAGAATAAACACATAAAATGAATGAACCATAAAGGAAACTAACTCGAAAAACCACATTGTGGATATTCCAAATTTAGGGTATTTAGTAAATGACTTACCATTATCAATTACTAACACAAAGCAGTCTCCACTAATAGTTTCTGTAGAGGAATCAAGAAAAAAAAAAAGAACTATGAATAAATTTAGTAAACTCGTGTTTATTATACAAAAAACCACCGTCGTTTGTGAGTAGGAATCGGAAAAGGAAAAATTGATTTCTGCATACCCCAAAGATGATAGTTAAATGTGGGAAGGTAGTTTTGTTCTTGCAAAATTCTGTCAGCCATTGCTTATCTCCCAAAGCCTTTTGTGAATTCTTGTTCCAAACCCTGAAAAATTAGATGGAACCATTTGAGTACATAAGATCATATAATTAAATCGGTGAAAATCCACAGATCAAACAAATTCTTATATATTAAAACACACACAACCTCAGGTCCGTTATGAGCTTCCGGGAGGCGGATAATGTGAATCAGTCAAAAAAAAAAATGACAGTATGAATTTGAAGATATAAATCAAAACGCTGCGAAAATAAAGTATCTACAAAAATAGTTGACGTATGATATAATGGAAACATTAAGAAGAGCTCTTCTTTATATATGCACAAAGAACAGTTGCAAAAACGTGGAAGGAGGTTTTTGAATTGCGCATAAGAGAATTTGAAAACGTGGGAAGTTTTCTTTTTTCTATTATCATGTAAATCAAAGGAAAACCTCCCATGAAAGAAAGCATAAAAATAAACTACTCCGAGATTAGCTCCAAAACGTGGAGATAATGAAGAGATGGAGAAGGAAAAATAACGACAGTAGGAAAGGGAAAAAAAAAGAAAAAAAAAAACTGTCGAGAAAACGTGGGAGAAAGGAGGAGTGGAGAAGGGATAACAAAACGGAAGCAAAAAGATAAGAAAAACGGCTTCTAGGGTTTCGGGGCAAACCTTTCTTTTATATATAAAGATAAAGGAAATATTCATGTATATGCCATTTATATCCAATTCTTAATTGTAACCCCAATTTAATCAATTTTGTTCACAAAAATCCAATTTTGACCACAAAAATTCAATTTTGACTTTTTTTCGGAGTATACTTTAATAAGCTCCAATTTCATCCTTAACTTAATTTAATCTCAATTTGACCCCAAATTTCACAAATTATTCAATTTTGACCCAAAACGTTTTTTTCAATTTTTTTTTTCAAAAAATAAAATTTTGCCGCCGTATTCTGGCAGGTCAACGCCGGTCCTCGGCGTTGACTTTTCATTTTTTTTCTTTCTTTCGGATTTTTTCGCCGGTCTCCGGCGTTGACCTTTTTTTTTTTTTTTTTACGTCCGCCGCTAAACGTTGACCGTAATTATACTGTCAATGACAGTTAATTAACGTAATTGTACTACCGTTGACAGTACATTTATGTAATTCTTCTGTCGTTGACAGTAAATTAACTAACGTGATATTATTATTTTTTATTATTTGTTATTTTTTTTTATTTTTTTTGATTTGTTGACAAGTCAACGTAATTATATTATTGTCGTTGACAGTAAAATAACTGTAAACACAATAGTATTACTATCAACAACATCAATATTATTATTTTTTTGGGTTTTTTGTTTTGTTCAAGTTATTCACGAAGTAACGTAATAATATTAATGTCTATTATTGTAATATTACTGTAAAGGCAATAATATTACTGTGTTTGACGGTAATATTACTGTTGTTATAGTAATATTGTTGTCAACCACATCAATATTATTATTTTGTTTGGATTTTTTTGTTTGTTTGAGTTATTCACGGAGTAACGTAATAATATTCTGTCTTTTATTGTAATATTACTGTGGTTGGCGGTAATATTACTGTTGTTATAGTAATATTACTGTCACTCACAGTAATATTACTTCTTTTGGTTTTTTATTATGTTTACATTTGTTGAACGGTCAACATAGTAATATTACTCTATTACACAATAATAATGAGTTTTATTGTGTTAATATTACTGTGCTAGAGATTAATATAGCAATATTATCGTGTTAAACTGTAGTTTAGTTAATTTTACTGTGTTTAATAGTAATATAGTTAATATTACTGTCAATCAGAGCAATATTATTGTTTAAACGAAAAAAAAAAAGTTACAGAAAGAAAGAAAAGAAAAAAAATCGAAAAAGTCAACACCGGAATCCGGCGGGAAAAAAAAATTGAAATTTTTTTTTTTGAGAAAAAAAAATTTTGAGAAAAAAAATTTTTGGGTCAAAATTGAATAATTTGTGCAATTTGGGATTAAATTGAGGTTAGATTAAGTTAATGATGAAATTGAAGCATATTAAAGTATGATGATTATTTTATTGCTTTACAAAAATCTGGACCAAACATTAACTTATTGGTAAAGAAATTTTTTATCTGGATCTCTTTATGAATAAGTATCCATTGATGGGCTTATTTGTAATCACCCCTATATATTATAATCCCACAAACTCGGTTATTCTAGCTATCAGCAAAATGAGAAGAAAAGCAAATTAGTGTTGTGGGCCCATGGTTTTGTTGGACAAAAATTAGAGGAAAAAGGAAAGAATAGTGAATACGAGAAAGAATAGTGATACGGGCCCACGCATTTCGGTCGAACAAAAAATAAGGTATTAAATGAAAGTCTAAATTAAATTGAGTTTGCATGTGAAAATGGAAAAGAAAACACAATACGACGTCGTTTAAGGGTCAAACTGAATTGTAAAAAGTAAAAAAATATATTGGGAAGCACTGTAGAAATTTTCCTACACATAGATATATAATAGGGGTCTTAAGATATAAGTCCCTGGTGACAAACCTTATTAGAACTAAAAACTAAATGACAACTCTAATTAAAATTTGCTTCACATCCTTTATGAAATTTATTCCAAAAATGAGCCTCTACTCACAAATTCGAAATTACAGCAGATTGTAAATATAATATGATGAACTATGGTATTTTTTAACATTTTTAAATTTGCATCGAGCATTTTTTTCATTTTTACGTGTTTTTTCTTTTTCTTTTTTCATTTTTCATATTTTTTCATTATATAAAAATCTATTTTTTCCCCTTCTTTTCTACATAAATTGAAAATTATGGTTTTTTTAATTTTTTTTTCGGTCGTTGACATCTACAGAGAGCCGTAGGAAACGTACTAATCTGTAGACACCCACATACATCATGAAACCCTAGCAATGAAACCCTAGCCATGAAATCCTAGCCGCCAGACACTGTAGACATCCAAAGACACTCATAGACATCTGTAGACATCCAAATCGAAAAATCTTAAATTTTCTCCACCAAACCCTAGATCCGATCCACCGCCACCACCACCACCACCACCACTACTCCCCCCTCTCCCTCCCCCCACACCCAGACCCACCTCACGACTCATCCGTATTGGTTGCAAACAAAAACGAGCCTGCCATCCTCTGCCCATGTCACAAAGCCTCAAGATGCAACTCCTACTCCGAGTGCCGCCATAGCCGCCACCGCCGCACCATAACCACCGTCAAAGCCTCTATACTATTCCACTATAATTGAAGAGAAAAGAAAAGAGGGGGGAGGAGTGTGTGTGTGTGTGTGTGTGTGAGAGAGAGAGAGAGAGAGAGAGAAACCAGAAAGCGAGAGGGAGGGAACGTGTTGAGCGGCGTGAGAGAGAGGGGAAGAGAGAGAGAGAGAGAGAGAGAGAGAGAGAGAGAGAGAGAGAGAGAGAGAGAGAGAGAGAGAGAGAGAGAGAGAGAAACCAGAAAGCGAGAGGGAGGGAACGTGTTGAGCGGCGTGAGAGAGAGGGGAAGAGAGAGAGAGAGAAATAAATGAGAAAAAAAAGACGTGACTTTTATTAGGTATTGTAAGGGTATTTTTGGGTTAAATCAATATAGGTATATCAATATATATATATATATATATATATATATATATATATATATATATATATATAAAAGGTATTAAATGAAAGTCTAAATTAAATTGAGTTTGCACGTGAAAATCGAAAAGAAAACACAATACGGCGCCGTTTAAGGGTCAAACTGAATTTAAAAAATTAAAAAATTATATATATATATATATATATATATATATATATATATATATATATATATATATATATATATATATATATATATATATATATATAAAAGGTATTAAATGAAAGTCTAAATTAAATTGAGTTTGCACGTGAAAATCGAAAAGAAAACACAATACGGCGCCGTTTAAGGATCAAACTGAATTTAAAAAATTAAAAAATATATTGGGAAGCACTGTAGAAATTTTCCTACACATTTATAAGATATATATATATATATATATATATATATATATATATATATATATATATATATATATATATATATATATATATATATATATATATATATATATATACACCAAGGTTGTAAAAAGCGGTAATTGGGTTAGAGGCAGTTAGGCACCGCCTCACGATTAATCGGTGCGGCGGTGATTAATCGGCGATAAATCGGAAAAAATTCGGTTGTTAAAATTTCAATAAGTATTATTATAAATATTCAAAACATATATAGAAAGATATTTAAATATGTTATATCTCCATCATTTATATATCCAAATAACATAATAAACGTTTAATAATAATAAGATTATAATATAATAAAAATCCTTATAATATACAAATAAAACACAATTCTTTTGAATATAAATTTATTCTTGAACATTGCAAGCATATATCATTTATTATATATCATTAGACAACTGTGTTTTTGATGGGTTGTCGGTGCCACCGCCGGTGGATTCTGGACGAAAAACAAAGACAAGGAAACTCAACCATAATAGAAAGCTCTAAATAGCTTCTATGTATGTTATATCCTAAACAAGTTATTGTTTCAGTTTGCATGTACTTGTAGTTGATTTTCCCTTGTTCAGATTTTGTAATCCTTATTTTCATCCCCATAGGATCATATTTTGTAATACAATAGGATATTTTCGAGTTTAAGTTTCTACATGTTCAAATGGGTACCCAACATCGAAGAATATGAAGACTGAGAAGAGAGGAATAAAAAAGAAAAGAAAAAAGAAAAAAGAGAGTTTGGGGGCATTTTTGATATTTCATGGAGAAAAGATTGCACGAATAACACCTAAGAGACATAAATTGCCTCTGGGGGGTCTCCATCCTTGACTTTATTTAAGAGGCCGTTTGGCTAAGCTTATAAGCTCCTAAAAACATCTTATAAAATGTTTAGGAGCTTATAAGTTGTTAAAAGGTGTTTGGTAAAAAAATTGCAAAAGATCTTATTTTTTCCAAAAATAAGCTGTTAGGGAGCTTATAAGATGTTTTTAAAAAAGTACCTCTACCCCACCTTTTTTCTTTAAGATCTTATTTGCTTCTTTACTAAAACACTTAAAATACAAAATTACCCTCAAATACTTTATTATATTACATGAATACTAATAATATTTATATTTTATCAAAACAACGTATTCTTGTAATCAAGATTAATAATTAGTTACATATAATTATCGTAATTATCATAATAACTGTAAAAAAAATTATTCTCTATTTATATTTTATATGTATATAAAAATACACGAATATTCTTATTATCTCCATAATAAATTATATTTCTTGCATCTATACAAAAAAAATTATATTTCTTTTACAACTTTTATTTTATATTATTATATAATTTTATATTATTATTATTATTTGAAAAAATAATTTGTAAATATTATAATAATATTTTAGGAACAAAAATATTTGAGTCAAATAAGTTTAACAATTATACTGGCGTCATGTACTTTTTTGTCATTATAACAATAAACAGACCTTTTATTTCCAAACACCAGAACAACTTATAAAAACAAAAAGTAACTTATAAGCTACATATCCAAACACCTTAAAAAATAATTTTTAAAATAAGATCTAACAGCTTATCAGCTCCTAAACATCTTATCAGATGTAGAAACTTATAAGATGTTTTAAATAAGCTTAGCCAAACGGGCTCTAAATAGGGATGCATGAGTGAGTTTTTTTTAGAGGAGGTTATTTGACAATCGGAGATTTTACAGGGAAGTTACTTGCAAGTAGCTTGGTGTGTGTATATATAAACATACATACACACACACACACACATATATATATATATATATATATATATATATATATATATATATATATATATATATATATATATATATATATATATATATATATATATATATGGTCTCTTTAAGAAAACTCTCCATTACTTCCTTTAATGGAAGAGACCCAAAATATTGTTGTTCCCGGTATATAAAATGGATAGTGAATTTAGTAAAATGGAAAAAAAAATTAACTAGGGAAAATATGAAAAGATTAGCCGATGCGAGAATACTCTTTCCTTAAGACCATATTGCCCCGCTACGTGCTTACGGTTATTTGACAATGGTCTCCCAAGATACAACGGCTAACTCGACATATGAGCACTCAAAATCCCGAGTACAACGAACGTTACCTTTGTGTCTCAAACTCTCGAATCGAATACAGAAGAAAATATTCTACGAAGAATATTTTCGGGCTAAAGAAAAAAGAATTCCATAGAACAAAATTATGGAATTGAATTGATTTTTTTGTTGTTTTCATCAAACATGTGGAGCTTTTTATTTATAGGTTTCTAATGGTTGTGAGTAATGAACACAACCCTTAGGAAATTAAACAAATGAAAAGGTGTGGTCACACCTCTTCATATTGTCACATCTAGTTGATAAAATAGGTGCCTAAAAATATTTTTCTGATTTCCATTAAAAAATAATTTTATTTTATTACTAATTCCAACAATCCCCCACATGAATGAAATGAACGAAGAACGATGGATTCTATCGAGAGTTCAAGTGGATACTATTGCAATGGGGATATGTAGCTTTTGGCTTTGAACCTACCTTAGCGGTATACCATGGGATTTACTTGGCTAGTTAGTGTACGCGATGTCTTGAACTGCCAGCCGTTTGTACGTGTAAACCAAGACAATGATATCCACACAATAGTTATCCCACATTTCATCAGTTCTCATGGTTGCTTCCATTTTGGCCCTAAAGCACATCTTGGATTCATAAGTGTTTGTCATTTTGAAACGGTCCACACTTCTACATTTAGATAGGCGATGTCCTATTAAAGGTATGCTGCCTATACCTCACCTTTTGTCAAGGTCTTGGAATCATGCAAAGATTTCTCTTATCCTTTACCCTCTCTGCAGGCAACACTAATTGAAGAAAAGAGAGAAACAAAGAGAAATTTTAATAAGAGAGAATAATATTTAAAAGCTTTTCTTTATTGTTGTATGTTTTTTCACCGTGAACAAATAGGCTTTAGATATGGTATTTATATACAATAGACAGGAATCCTAGATAACTATGAATCCTTGATTTGCCTTATCTAAGTGAGTTATCGTCTTGGGTTGAAGTTGTTGTCGTAAGGTCTCCAAGTTCACCCAACTTCTATCCTCTTATTGTGGGTAAATCACGAGAGTCTTCATCCTTATCTCTCCAAGAGTTTTGATCTTCCTTATCTCTCCATCGACTCCTGTGATTATTAGATACGTTGCTAATATCCTCCTGCAAAGTTTGCCGGGGCTGAAGGCAAAGTTTGTTGCGGAAAAAACGAAGAGCGATTTTTGACATTGGCTTTGTGAATAGGTCAACAACTTGATTTTCAGAGGAAATATGTTGAATGACAAGTAGCCCACGTGCAACGCGTTCGCGCACAAATTAAATGATAATCCAGCTCGATATGTTTGCTATGTGCATGGAATACAGGATTCACTGTCATATAAAGAGCACTAAGGTTGTCGCAATAGAGTATCGGAGGTGATGACAATGGAACTCGAAGGTCTTTCCAAATAAAAGATATCCATGTGAGTTCAGCCGCCGTGTTTGCCATGGCACGATATTCGGCTTCTGTACTGGAGCGAGAAATTGTATGTTGCTTCTTGGCACACCATGAGATAAGATTTTGCCCAAGGAATGTACAATAACCGGTAGTTGAGCGCCGTGTAGTAGGGCACCCAGCCCAATCTGCACCAGAGAAGGCAAAAAGATCAAGTGTAGAGCGTGAAGAAAAATGTAATCCTATTTGAATGGTCCCTTTAATATATCGTAAAATGCGTCGAACCATTTTTAAATGTGTGACCGTCGGAGCATGCATGAATTGAGATACATAATTAACACTGTAAGAAAGATCAGGACGAGTTAGTGTAAGATATTGTAGAGCTCCAACAAGTCCTAGATAAAAGCTTGGATCTGTCAAAAGAATATCTTTAGAGGATATTTTCGTTTTAGCTTCAAGAGGTGTACTCATTGGCTTGCAATCCACCATATTGGAGCGTTCAAGTATAGTCAGTGCATAGTGTGATTGAGACAAATGAATTCCACTCGTTGTTGACGTAATTTCCATTCCAAGAAAATGATGAATATGCCCCAAGTCTTTCATTGCAAACTCATTTCTTAACACCTGGATAAAGTCAGAAATAAGTTTTAAAGTTGATCCAGTGAGCAACATATCATCTACACAAAGTAATAAATATAATGATCCGTAAACGGAGTGAAAAATAAATAGTGACGAATCAGCTAAGCTACAAAAGAAACCATATTTATAAGAAATGAACTAAATCGATCAAACCAGGCACGCGGTGCTTGTTTTAGACCGTAGAGGGCCTTTTGAAGTTTACAAACATGGGGCGGATATTGAGGATCTGTCATCCCTGGTGGTTGTTGCATGTAAAGATCTTCGGAAATCAAACCATGCAAAAACGAATTTTTAACATCTAACTGACGAATAGGCCACTTTTGAACAAGAGTTATGGTAACTATCATGCGTATTGTCCCTGGTTTAATAACAGGAGAAAATGTTTCAGTGTGATCAACTCCATCAATTTCATGATACCCTTTTGCAACCAAACGTGCCTTGAGACGATCTAAAGAGCCATCAGGTTTAAGTTTTGATTTGAACACCCATTTCGAACCAATGACATGCATGTTTGGTGTGCGTGGAATAAGAGACCAAGTCTCGTTTTTATGTAGTGCATCTAAGTCCTCATACATGGCTGCTCTCCAACCAAGATTTGCCAAGGCAATTTTGACATTATGAGGCTCACGAGGTATACTGGAAGATGTGATGGTGGTTAAGGCGTACTTCGAGTTTAGTTTTATCACTCCTAATTTAGACCGAGTGACCATTGAATGAGTCACTGGTGCAAGATTGGTGTGAGCCGATTCGGGTGTTTCAATTATTTCGGGAAAGTTATCAGACACATGAGACTCTGGCGATGAAGTTGTTTCAGACAGAGCAGAAATGTTTGGGGACTCGAATAACTCCGTATTTTCATCTGAGATGTGTGGCTCGACTATAGAGTGAGATTCTTGTGGTGATTGAATAGGGCTTAGACTTTGGGAGTGATTATTTGGGTTATAAATGGGAGTGGGATAAGCTGTAGCAGCGGGCAGTAGAGGACTTACACAAGGAGGTAATGAAGCAGCCGTAGATATACCTGGTGAAGAAGAAACAGTAGCATGTGGCAGCCATGAGTCAAAAATACTCATTGCATGCGGCTGTTCTGTTGCAATACAAGACGTGTTAGTAGGTCTATATGGAAAAATCAATTCCTCAAATACAACATGACGTGATATAAATTTTTTTTTGCTTGAAGGATGAAAACATTTATATGCCTTATACGTGTCGCTATATCCTACAAAAATGCAGAGAACCCTTTTTTGGGTCAAATTTTTTTTTTTCTTGTATCCCAAGTGTATGGAAAATATTTAGACCCAAAAACTCGAAGTGACGAATAAACTGGATGCGTTCCATGAAGCATGAAATAGGGTGTTTGAAAGTTAAGAAGAAACAGTAGCATGTGGCAGCCATGAGTCGAAAATACTCATTGCATGCGGCTGTTCTGTTGCAATACAAGACGTGTTAGTAGGTCTATATGGAAAAATCAATTCATCAAATAAAACATGACGTGATATAAAATTTTTTTTGCTTGAAGGATGAAAACATTTATATGCCTTATACGTGTCGCTATATCCTACAAAAATGCAGAGAACCGTTTTTGGCTCAAATTTAATTTTTCTTGTATCCCAAGTGTATGGAAAACATTTAGACCAAAAAACTCGAAGTGACGAATAAACTGGATGCGCTCCATGAAGCATGAAATAAGGTGTTTGAAAGTTAAGAGCAGATGATGGTAGACGATTCATAAGATATACGGCCGTAGTAAAAGCTTTTGTTCATAAAAATAAAGGTGCACCATAGTGAAATAACATGGTCATTCCTAATTCTCGTATAGTCCTATGACGTCTTTCAACCACACCAGTTTGTTCGGGAGTATAAGGAGAAGATACCCGATGAACAATACCTGAAGAGCGAAAGTGAGTCGATAATTTGGAATTGATGAATTCACCACCTCCGTCAGAATGAAAGACTTTGATTTTTTATTAAACTGCCTAAAGACATACTTTTCAAAAGCAATATATGCATCAAAAAAATCAGATTTATTTCGTAAGGGGATAATCCACGTATATTTGGAAAAATCATCAACCAAACAAACATAATATCGAAACTTTCCAATCGATAAAACATGGGCAGGTCCCCACAAGTCACAATGATTTTTTTCAAAAATACTAATGCTTGAATGTTTTGAACAAGAGAAAGGTAAACGACTAAGCTTTCTTAGTTGACAACTATCACACAAATTTTGAGATTTTGTTGTCCCTACGACATTAATAAGTCCTTTATTTTTAAGCATACTTAAAACTAAATATTGGGGATGGCCTAGGCGTTGGTGCCAAACATCTGCTGTGCTGGATCTAAAACGATGAGAGAAATACAGTTCCGGAAAAGTGGGCAAGACATAGAGATCACCCTTGCGTTTCCCAGTGATCATTGGTCGACCAGTTGCCCGATCCTTAACACAAAAATCAACATTAGAAAACTCACAATTTTTAGGAAATTGAGTTGTTATTTGGCTTACAGACAATAAATTGTTTGTTAAGTTTATAACCAACAAAACATCATTGAGAGGCAAGGTAATATTTTTTTGTCGTAAAGAAGAATCACCAATTGCAAGAATTGGCATAGAAGAACCATCTCCTATTAACACAGAATCAGCACCAAAATATGTACAAATATTTCTTAACATACCTGGTTTACCTGTCATATGGTTGGAGGCTCCGGTGTCCGTGGTCCATTCCGTGTCTGCAATGGTATTATCCAATGTAAGAGTTGCAAGTGCCTCTGGAATTTCATTCTTTTGAGTGGAATTATTTGGCACCCACCAACATATCTTAGCAATGTGGCCCATCGCCCCACAGTATTGGCATTGTTGATCGCGGAATCTTTCCCTTTCCGCAGATGTCATTCGGCGTTCCCGTGGTGGTGGAGGTCGTCGTTGGAGATTTGCAGAAGATGAATTACCATGGTTGGAGTCTCTTTGTTGTTGTGTCTAAAAAACCACCTCCATTGGAAGTGAATTTCCGTGATGAGCCACGATAGCCTGATGAATTTGATTTCGAGTATCGCTGTTGTTGTCCATAAAAAGCCATTTGAGGGTGGACAGTAGGAGTTGGGCCATCCGTCTGGTTGGAGAACCAATTACGCCTTGGATCAAAATTTTGGAGTTGAGATACCAATTCTGAGTATCAGGCCTCGGAGGTTTCAACATAGTTGTGGTAAAAACTTCATATTGTGGGCCAAGACTTGTGAGAAGGCAAAAAACTTTTTCTTGATCTGGAAGGTTTTCCGATAGCCGCTAAGTTGTCACAGTGAACTTTGAATTTGCTAATGTGTTCGGTGATTGTTGTGTGATCCTCTTTTCGAAGATACGTTTTTTGTTGCCGTAGTGTGAATTCACGTTCCTGTGATTCTTGGGCATATGCATTTTTTAGGGCCTCCCACACTGCATAAGCTGTGTCGAGACCAACAACAAGTTCAAGACTTTCCTCCGGGAATGTTCCGATAATCCACCCTCGAAGTAAACAGTCAGATTTTCGCCAGGCTATGAAGGCTTCAGTTAACTATGGAGTGGACGGAGGGGTAGACTTTTCTGCATCTTTTGAGTTGTCTAGATTTGGAGTTTTAAATTTGGAAGGGTCAGGATCTTCGTTTGTGAGATGCCCCACCAACTCTTGACTTTCGGCCAGAGCTAAGGCTTGCTCTCGCCACAAGGGGTAATTGTTTGGAGTGAGTCGGAGAGTAATAAAATTACCAACGTTCAATGATAAGGTAGCCATATCGAAAGGAAAAAAAATCAAAGGTAAGACAAGAGAGAGTATTGAGGTGAATCTATAATTGTTTCCTAGTGTTCACACTAGCTCTAGATACCATGAAGAAAAGAGAGAAACATAGAGTAATTTTAATAAGAGAGAATAATATTGAAAAACTTTTCTTTATTGTTGTATGTTTTTTCACCGTAAACAAATAGGCTTTAGATATGGTATTTAAATACAATAGACAGGAATCCTAGATAACTATGAATCCTTGATTTGCTTATCTAAGTGAGTTATCATCTTGGGTTGAAGTTGTTGCCGTAGGTCTCCAAGTTCACCCAACTTCTCTCCTCTTATTGTGGGTAAATCACGAGAGTCTTCATCCTTATCTCTCCAAGAGTTTTGATCTTCCTTATCTCTCCATAGATCCCGTGATTATTGGATACATTGCTAATACTAATGTCTATCACGGGAATGGGTTGGAAATATATAATTTCATAGGAATATATACTCCTTAGTGCATCACTGAATTTCCATAGCTTATTTGTCCCTTTTGAACCAGTTCTTGGGATCTCCAGTCATCATGGTTGGGTTACCACTATAGAAATTCTTAATTTGTGGGTTTTACACTCCACTAGACAGACAATATGTTTGATCTGTTGACTTTTAGTCGCAGATCCGCTATGAACCATTGATTTCCATAATCAATGTTAATTATTTATTTTAAGATCAATTGCCTAATGGTCTTATGTGTATGACCAATGTGTCGATACTTGCCATTATACAAGTCGTTTGTGCCCTTATCCTAATTGATTGACTATCAAAATTTATTCATAATTGCAGGCACCGACTTAGTCCAACACATAACATCCTCCAATAATTTTATGAAGTTTGATTCAACTTCTTTTCTAATTTTATCCGAAGCTATATATTCGAGTTCCACAATGAATCGAGATATTACTTTTCTTTGAGAATTTCCAAGATACATAATCTTAGTGGACTCATATATCCAATGCACTTTTTTAATACAATTGGATATTTTCTTTAGCGTAATCCATTTAAAGGCGATACTTAGATTACTTAAGAACCCTTATAATATCATGAATGATTATTTATTTTGGGATTACATATATAACAAAAATATTACTGCCAAACTATCCAAAAATATTTGTAATTGAAACATTGTTTATCATTATTTTTGGCAAAGTAAAGACTATATATCTTTGAATTTTCTAGTAGTGTCTCAACATGAGACTTTCAATAAGACTATCTTTGTCTTTGTGAATTTAATCTAAGAGATTATATCGTATAGACCCTCGTATTTAATTTTATTTATTCAATATTTTCTCAACGTTCAAAACAATATCATGATCAATATCTCATGATTATAATGTCGTCTATAGACATATACTTCCATGTGCTTTTAATATAAACACACCGGTCACACTCGTTATTTACGAGAATTATTTGATAACACAATTTTATCAAATATTACTTTAGAAGGACTTAACGGATTCTAATATCTTGTTATAAATAATCATAAAAATTCATATCTACTTATTTAGCTTTATAGGACCACACTTAATCCTTCTTTTGAATAGTCCATCTAATCTAAACCTTAATGGTTGACTACTTGGAAGAAGACAAACTAACTTCCACGTACATTCTTCCAATATAGACAATATTTAAATAGTTGTCCTTCGTTCATTTTATAACTCATAAGTTATAAAATCAAATCAAAATCAAACATATTGATTTTCTTTGCCATCTTGTTGTATCTTGGTTGTTCATCACTTTGATGATTTACCACTCAGACATATTTTAACTTGATTGTTTATCACTTTGATAATTTACCACTTACACATTTATAAGTTGTCTTATTTAGAACTTACTTATTTACTTATTTTACAAGAAAACACAATATAATCAATTTGCATCAAGAGTGACTATCTTGTACACAATCATTATTTATATATTCAATATTTATCCACTTGATTATACTAGCCCTTATATTAACTTAAGTACTTTTTTACCTTGGCCTAAACAACCCCACATTTCTAAATAATGTGGTTAGGGCCTAAAGACCCCCACATTTCTAAGTATTAATGTGGTTAGCTCGGGATATTTAATTTATGTGTTTAGGATCTAAAGACCCCCACATTTCTAAATATTAATGTGGTTAGCTCGAGATATCTAATTTCCCCCACAAGTTCTAGACTATGTATTCTAGAATTTATCAATATGATATCCATAAACTTTTTCCAAGAGTTTCAATATTCATTTTTTAATTCATTTGTCAAAGTTGATATTTTCCAACTTTCATTCAACATAGTATTTAAACGCTTTGAAATCCTTATTTTTATTTTATTAATAAGGATACACAATGTAGCAAAATACATTTCTTCTTTAGTTAGAGTAATATATTGGATCACCAATATATTTAATTACAAAGTATTGTATTTCTTTCTCTCAAGAAAGCACAAAAAGAGAAATCTTCTCAAGATACTTAAATGTTGTCAACAAATATTTCGGATGTTTGAAAAATCAAAATCTGATCTCATCCATTCACATAGTAGATCATCATCTTGAAAATGTGATATCAAAAACAAAAATCAAATCGAACCAATGATTCGATCTTCTTTTATGTTCTTGAGACAAGAACTACTCATGTGCTCTCATAAATTGAGGTTCTCTTTCTTTCTATTTCATTTCAATCATGTTTTTAATTGCACTGTAGTACGATTGATATATAAAACATATGTATATCAATAAATATTGTAATAAACATATAATCTTTGATAAGTGAGCACGACTTTCATACTGTTTGACAATAGATCAAGCATACTATATCAACATATACATAGTATACACACGAGTATATAATAACATCAAGTTTGGACGTAATATTTCATGGCATAAATTAATTCATGTCCAACATAATGAATTGATATAAATTCTATAACACGTAATCAATGCATGTGCATGCAATAACACAAATCTAAGGAATTAGTATGGCTTACACAAATAATAATATATATAATAATATTCCTCTTACTAAGTAACTCATACTTAATATACGAGACAAGTCTAATCGTTCATAGACAATAATAAAAACGTTAATAAGCTCACGTACTCACAAATTTCATATAACATATTCGAAAATCAATCAACTGGACGGTTCCACGTCAAATGAAAATTGGGAGAAAGCTAATCCCGTATCAAACTATATGCAATTTAAGCAAATAAATATTGCATTTTCATGAGTAATGTTATGTAGTATAGCACTTATTATCTTGCGTTTTATGATAAACTTATTTAAATAATTATCACATACGATCTCACTTTATTGTATTTAGGATAAAAATTATTTATATCATTAATGTAGATAAAAAACATAATTAATATTCATTAAAACATATATATTGTATATGGTTTATCATGCTTCCACATATGAAAATTAAACTATCATGCAATAATCCACCACTATATCATATAGCAGTATCAATTTATTGCACAAATATATATCTTATAATTAAAAGGCGTACCTGATAAATTATATGTTCGTCAATTCAAAATGTTGTGGGTAGCACCAAATTGTGTCAATATTATGGCGGTGCTGAATGATTTAATCATATCTCTTCCGTCAGAAATCCGATTTTGTTGATTCAATAGGATCCGAATGGCCAACAAAGTTTTCTACAACTTTTAAGTTTCACGTTTTCTGAAATTCGGACTGGATCACGATCAATGTAAGCCTTTATTATGTTTGCCTTTATAGAATGGTCAACATATTAATATTACTCTATTACACAATAATAGTGATTTTTGTTGTGTCAATATTACTGTGTTAGAGAGTAATATAACAATATTACTGTGTTAAACAGTAGTATAGTTAATATGACTGTCAACCACAACAATATTGATGTTTAAATGGGGCAAAAAGATGTTAAACAGTTGTTATTTTATTTTTTGCCTACGGATTCTGGCGTTTACTTTTCGAATTATTATTATTATTTTTTCGGTCTATTTTTTTCCGCCGCCGGATTCCGGCGTTGACTTTTTTTAGTGTTCCTTTTTTTTTTTAACGTTCGCCGCTAAAAGTTGATCGTAATTGTGTTGTCACTGACAGTAAATTAACGTAATTATACTGTCAATGACAGTACATTAACGTAATTGTACTGCTGTTGACAATATATTTATGTAATTGTTCTGCCGTTGACAGTAAATTAACGTAATATTATTATTATTTTTTTTTTGTTTTAATTTTTTTTGATTTGTTGACAAGTCAACCTAATTATATTACTGTCATTGACAGTATACTGTAAACACAATAATATTACTGTCAACCACATCAATATTTTTATTTTTTGTGTTTTTTGTTTTGTTTGAGTTATTCACGGAGTAACGTAATAATAGTATTGTCTATTATTGTAATATTACTATAAACACAATAATATAACTTTGGTTGACGGTGATATTACTGTTGTTATAGTAATATTGTTGTCAACCACATCAATATTATTTTTTGTTTGGGTTTTTTTGTTTGTTTGAATTATTCACGAAGTAACGTGATAATATTGCTGTCTATTATTGTAATATTGTTGTGGTTGATGGTAATATTACTGTTGTTATAGTAATATTACTGTCACTCACAATAATATTAATTCTTTTGGCTTTTTATTATGTTTACATTTGTTGAGCGGTCAACATAGTAATATTACTCTATTACACAATAATAATGAGTTTTTGTTGTGTTAACATTATTGTGCTAGAGATTAATATAGCAATATTACTGTGTTAAACTGTAGTATAGTTAATTTTACTGTGTTTAACAGTAATATAGTTAATATTACTGTTTAAACGGGAAAAAAAAAGATGTTACAGAAAGAAAGAAAGAAAAAAAGAAAGAAAGGAAAAAGAAATCGAAAAAGTCAACGCCGGAGACCAGCGTTGACCGCCGGTCAACGGTGGAAACTGGTGGCGGAAAAATCAGAAAAAAAAAGTCAACGCCGGAAACCGACGAAAAAATCAGGAAGAAAAAGAAAAAGTGAAAAAAAAAGTCAACGCCGGAGACTGGCGGTCAACGGGGGTGACGGACAAAATTATCCATAAAAATATGTTTTGGGTCAAAATAGAATAATTTGTGAACTTTTGGTTCAAATTGATGTTAAATTAAATTAAATGATGAAATTGAAGCATATTAAAGTATGATTGACTATTTTAGTCTTGTACAAAAATCTGAACTATGTGTGTACTTTTTTGTAAAGGAGTTTATTGTCTGGATCTTTTTATGAATAAGTACCCGTTGATTGACTTATTGTAAAGACCCCAAATTTTAATTAGGGATTTCTTATAATTAATATGAAAAATTTCTTTTATAATAAAAATTCTAATATCTTTTATTTTATTTTTTTCGGATCAAAAAATCTAATATCAAGTCATCTCTTTTTCGAGGATGCAACTCAAATAAATGTATCAGTTAGAGATGGTCTAACTGATATCATCATATTCATTGAGGTCTTTCCAAATTCTTCTTGCGACTATCAATAAATTATGACCCTTTGAATTTCTTTCTTGAAATTTGATGATGTAACCATACAATTGAAAATGGAGGGAAAAAAAAACATATTATTTTTCATATCTATTTTGAGGAGATGAAAGGTTCATCTCTTGTATTATAAAAGCCCGGAGTGCTGGAATTTGGTTCTGCAACAAATTCATAATTTGTTTTTTGTCCGTACAAAAAAAAGTTTTGATTTATTTTGTATTTTTATTATAGTACAACCAAACCAAAAGAATGTCGGATGCTAATGAAGTTAAGTTGTGTTTGAAAGTTATGGTAAACAAGCAAAAAACTAAAGTACTATTTGCAGAAATCGACAGCAATTTCGCGGATGTTTTACTGAGCTTTCTGACATTGCCACTGGGAAAGATTGTCGGGATTCTTAAGAAACATTACGGAGAAGAAGCACATGTGGAATTTGGAAGCTTAACCGCTTTGTATGACGGCTTAGCAAATCTCGAGAGTAATCATTTCTGGACAGAGGGTTGTAAGGACATGCTGCTGAATCCGAGAAGTTCATTTGAAGCTGAATGTCTTAAACTCAAACTCGATATCGGAGATACTCAGCCAACACGATTCTTCAGATGCGCTGATACAGATTGTAAGAAGAAGAGATCTAATAATGTAACCATGTACTATGGTAACATTGAATGTGATTGTGGCAAATTGTTGAGCAAACCAATGGGTATAACAACCCACGAAGACGAAGATGAAGACGAAGATGAAGACGAAGATGGAGATGAAGATGAAGACGGAGATGAAGATGGGGATGAGGATGAATCTGAAGATGAAGATTGGGATGAATATATGGACGAAGATGAATATGAAGAAAAAGATGATGATTGGGATGATCTTGTGGACGAAGATGAAGATGAAGATGAAGATGAAGATGAGTATATGTATGAAGATGATGAAGATTATGGTAAAGATGATGATGATGATGTTGATGTTGATATTGATGATGTTGATGATGGTGGGATTTTTACGGAAAAAAAAATCTCGTTCCTACTAACCGATGATCTAAAGATGGCGCCAAGTGTTGAAGGATCGGTAATACAAACTCTCATTAGTCTTGGTGTTGAAGTAACAAAAGGTGCTGAGTTCATGACGGTGACCCTTGGATTTAATGAGGTTAGTTTTAATTATGTTTTAATTTTTAATTTTATTTTTGTCTTATTTATGTTAATTTAATTTGCTTATGTTATCTTGGATCAGATTATTGAACTGCTGAAGGCATCTCTATTCTCCAAGACCCCACTAACAGATGTCGTTCTTTGTCAAACAAACACGATGGGATGTTTAACACTGGATTCGCTTCATCATAACAAATTAGAATCACCATCCAACTCGAAGAAGACGATAACCTTAAAAGCCGTGGTACAAAAATCTACTAATAAGTTATTATTTGTTCAAGCCGACGAAGATTTTGTCGATTTCCTATTTAGTCTGCTTACCATCCCTCTAGGAGGAGTTGAGTATCTCTTTGACAGCAACACTTCGATTACGAACATCGACAATTTGTACACAAGTATAACCGAACTGATAAACGACAAGTATATGAGTAGTCCGTGTACTAGAACCAGGTTGATCAAACCAGAGCTTCCTCCAAAGTATCTTTCCAAGAATCAGATCTTTCCTCTGACCGAACAAACGACTCCAACGATTTATTACTTTGAAAGTGGTGAAGTCGCAGAAAAATGTTTTCGGATGTGCTTTAAGGACCCGAAAGGTGAGGAAACTTATATTAAGGGACCGGGAAAATATATTATAACACCTGATTTATATGTGACGCCTTTTTGCAAGACCATTGGCCGATCCATTATGAAGCATTTAAAAATCCCTACATCTGATGTCAAAACAGTCAAGTTACAGATTGGTTTTGAAGAGGTATACTTTGATTATATTATCAATTTTTTTTTATTAAGTTTCTTTTTTTACATGTTATAACGAGCTCGTTTTTTTGGCGTAGGCTTTGAGCATATTGAAAGCGTCTCTTTTGTCGAAGTACGGTTTGGGATTAGCTCTTGTTAATCTCATATGAAAGGAACACCCTCTGCCTAAATAGTGGTTCATTCTTGTTATGTAGGTTAATTTACTGGTTTGTACAATCTGGACTGTTTTCTTTCCTTTTCTTTTCTTTTTTCATTTTTTTTTTCTTTCTTGATATGGTTGGTTAATTTATTTGGATTCAGTATGGAAGTAAATGTGTTACATGTTAACTAGTACTTCCCATGTGCGAAACATGGGGATATTAATTATAAAAGCAAATATTTGATTATAAAAAATTTCCTCAAAATAGTGCTATCAAAAGTTGATATACAATACAAAATAGTAGGAAAGTATACAAAAAGTGACGTCGTTTGTATAAGTAATTAAGTAGGGTGTTTCTACCATGAGATCCCAAGAACACAACTTATATGAGATACCCTTTCAAATTGGGACACGTGTCCCAGCTAGGGGTGGAAATCGGACGGATCGGATCGGAAACGGGCCTTTCGGAAAATTTCCGATTTTTTTCGGAACCCAAATCTCATTTCCGATTCCGATTCCGAAAATTTCGGAATCAAAAATTGAGTTCCGATTCCGATTTATTCGGAAATTTCGGAATTTCGGAATTTTCGGAATTCCAAAATTTTCTTTAAAAAAAAAAGGGGAAGAAGAAGAAAAATAATCGAAAACACAAAAAACGAGCAACAATCAACGATAAATCTTTCCACACCATGCAAGAATAGCTTACTGGCCAGCACCCCTTTGCCTTTTGGGTGTTCGGGGAAATGAGCGTCGCCCTTTGTAATGGAGCAGAATATCATAGAAGAAGAAGAACTGAAAAGAAAAAGAAGCACACCAGAACGGCGCAGTGCAGAAGAAAAAAAAAATAGGGTTCCTTTGAATTAAGGAATTATATTTGATTTCTGAATAATGGATAGTTTAATGGGCCAATAAATAGATCAAACTTTTATTATTTGTAAAACAAATAATATCATGGGCCAGCCCAAAGAGGTGGCTTAGTTTTGGTATGAAAAAAACATGTATGATATATAATTTATCTATACATAAAAAATTCGGAAAAAATCGGAAAATGTCGGAAATTTTCGGAATATTTCGGAATTATTTTGGATCGGAATTCGGAAATTCCAAATATTTTATATTAAATTCCGATTCCGATCCGATTTTTTTCGGAAAATTCGGAAATTGGAATTTCGGAAATCGGACTACAAAAAATCGTTCCGAAATCGGAAATATTCGGATCGGAATCGGCGGAAATCGGAAATTTTGTTCCAATTTCCACCCCTAGTCCCAGCAAAAAAAACATATTTTTTCCTCATTTATGTATCGTCGCAAATATATTTTCTACAATTATTATTTTAAAAAAGTCGGCAATTATAAATTATTAATGAAATGTCAATTTTACCCTTTCTATTTTAATACAATTTTATATCTATATATACTGCTGAATTAAAATTTATAAAGTCAATTATATCATTATTCGTAAAAATCATTAAACCACCCCAGCCAAAATTGCATCAACCTGAATTCAAACTTGTGACCATCTGAAAACGTACAAGAATACTTACAATTAAGACACAACACATAATTGAAAATAAACTAACAATACGGATATATATCACAAAGCTACAATTTATAATGGTTATAAAACTTATATAAATAATGTTAAATAAATTACTAATTCTCATATAATTATTATTATATATTAAAAATATCCCATACTAACAAATCTTTATATAATATTATTTAAAAATCTAAGGAAATGCTGATCAACTCGTGTAATTTAAAAATGAATTTCGAAAGAATTTGAAGTTTGAATTGAATCGTAAATTGTAAGATTTAATTAAATCGTAATATTTGAATCAATTAAACTCATGTGTTTTCAATTCAAAAACAATATTCAAAGATTTGATCGATTAAACTCAACTCATTTCAATTCGTAGACAATATTCAAATATTTGAATCAGTTAAACTCAATAATTTACAATAGCGTATTAATCAAACTATGTATAGTTAAAGTTTAGTATCTTTTTTTATTGAATTTTATCATAAAAAATAATAAAATTTAATTCGTGAAAATCGTAAGATTTAATCGGTTCATGGTTAGATTAAATCTTACGATTTACGATTTGATTCTTACGATTTTACGAATTAAATTATTATTTTTTTGTTAAAATTGAATTAAAAGGATAGTAGACTTTAATTATAAATAGTTGACTCGATTAATACGTTCTTGTCAATGGTTGAACTTAATCGATTCAAATTTTTGAATAATATTTAAAAATTAATAGGATTTGCGCTTAATTGATTCAAATCATACGCTTTAATTAATCTTATAATTTGATTCTTACGTAATTTAGGAATTATTTTTTTATGATAAAATTGAATTAAAAATGTATTACACTTTAATTAATAATAGTTAATTTGATTAAGACGTTCTTGTCAATAGTTGAGCGCGCTAATTAATCGATTCAAATATTTGAATAATGTTTACGAATTGAAAGGACTTGAGCTTAATTGGTTCAAATATTACGCTTTGATAAAATATTACGATTTACGATTAGGTTCTTACATGTGTTAGGAATTAAATTTATTATTTTTTATGACAAAATTGAATTAAAAAGATATTATACATTACTTATAAATAGTTAAATCAATTATGTAACACGTTATGTCAATAGTTAAGCAACCGATTCAAATATTTGAATAATGTTTACTAATTGAAAGGATTTGAACTTAATCGATTCAAATCTTACTATATTCGATTAAATTAAATATTAAAAGAAAATTCACAATATAGTATTTGTAGCATATAATTTTATTTTAAAGTAAGAAAACTACTAACTGGAATGAGTTATATTTTTTTCTTCTTCTAAATAAACATATTATTTTATTTTGTATTTGGATTTGCCACACTATCGATAATAACATAAGTGAGTTTGAATTAAGTTATGCATTTTTTTTTATATTTAATTAGTATTCACCCATGCGATGCACGGGGCGACATATTTTCAACTTGAAATACATGTCTATAAATTTTTTTTTACGTAGATATCAATTATTACGCTCATTAATTTAAGTACAAAACGTTATCGACCAACAATATAAAAAATATGTTATAAGTATCATGTTCTTCATAGTTACAATATAACAATAATATTAAATATTAGTATATCGACAAACATAAATCTTAAAGATAATAAGATTTGCACTGAGCATCCTAGGGACATGACTGAAAGTAACATCGCACGGGGGAAAACATATATGAAAGATAGACCTGCCAAAGAGTAAGGTGTTAAAAAAAATAAAAACCAAGACATGTTACATGAAGAACTCAGAAATATAAAAATATTTTCAACCTTCAAATTCGATGAAATACTTCCTTGTAGACGGCATTTCTAGTAACATCGGTGAGTTCGCCCGAATCCCACTTGATGATTATCTTAATGCCACCTCTGCTCTTAACTATGGACAGACATATAGTTGATCATGGCTGAAGACAGGCCGAGGAAGATACAAACCAACATGCGAAAGAGTTTGGCCTTGGCTTTTGTTGATCGTCATTGCAAAAGAAACAATCAACGGAAACTGTCTTCTCGGAAATTTAATTGACAATCCGAAGTTAGATGGTATTAAAGTTATCCGAGTAATGAACACAATGTCACCGATATTTTTACCGGAAAGAAGTTTACAGTGCAGAACGTGAATGCCGATTATAATAATTTGAAGTCTGGTCCCGTTGCACAATCATCTGCTTGATCGATGTTGCTTATTAACATAATTGGTGCACCGACCTTGGACTTCAATACATTAGAAGGAACCCCCGAGCAACTTATTGTGTTGAGAAATTCAGTCGAATAGATTTTTGCATTATCCTCCGATCCGTTGTTTGCTCGTCCCTACACATACTATCTGAGCTCAGGTACACCTTCTCCTCACCTGAAAAGAGAGACATTAAGTGATTGTTCACAGACTCGACGCGTTCATTAGTTGGTGCAAGAATTGCCCTCCCTTGAAAATAATCTGGATCATACATGTTACTCAACAAATCGGGATATACGAAGTTCAGTAGGTCTCTGAATAGATCTTCTGAATCACCAATCAACATGTCCTCGGGAATCTCTAGCGAAGCTTCACCATCATTTTGTTCCCTAACATCCCCATTACCAACCTTCAGTATCCAGTCCCCAAATTATATTACCTCGTCCACATTAGATGGAGAAGAACATGACTGCAATCTCATGCTCTTACTCAACTTCATGACACGACAGAAATGCCACAACGGAGAGGAGTTTACCGTAGCATGTACTATGTCCTGCCTTGATGCTTTGAGTACAACTGGTAACATCTGCCTAAAATCTCCTCCAAGAACAACCACCTTACCTCCAAACGGTTTGTCTACCTGTAATATTGACTTCATTGTCTTGTCAAGCGTTTCAAAACAGTTCATATGCATCATAGGAACCTCGTTCCACATAATAAGCTTAGCCCTAATCATCAACTCTACCTGTAGACTTTGTTGCGTTATGCTGCATGTGGAAGTCTCGTGAACATTTAGGGGAAGTCCAAATCGAAAATGAGCTGTTATTCCACCAAGGAGCAATAGCCATGATATACCACTCGATGCAATATTAATTACAATCTCTCCCTTGGAATGGACTGCAGCCGAAAGAGTTTTCCAGAGAAATGTCTTTCCCGTTCCACCATGACCATATAGAAAGAACATTCCACCACGGTCGTTGGATACATCATCCATGAATACATCATAAACCTTTGTTTGCTCGTCTGTAATTGGGGCAAGACACCATTGAAGTTCTTTACCCATTTGAAACCGTCGTAATCCAGTTCATCTAAGACCAATATGTTTATTGTGTCCTCCACCGCGAATTCAATTGGAAATGGCATTGGCACGTAATTACTTAGACTTTTACCATTACTTTGCAATATTTTCTTTACTTTAGTGAGAGTATAGTTCATCAAGCTTTCATCCGATATAGATAAATTTGCACAAAAATTTGATACATTATATGCATTTAGTTCAAAACTTAAAGTGACTATTAAAAAAATGAGTAATATTTAAAATATAATTCTATTCTATACAAATTGCCATACCTGGATTATTATGAAGCCGTTGTTGTTTGTAAGCAATAGCCTCTGCCAAACACGACCAACAACTTTGCCAAACATGTTCGGGCCGGCTTAAGCTATTGGAAAGCAACATAACCGCAAATAACCTCCTTATATAATCCCCAGATGCCCAAGCATTCACTTCTCTTATCACATCTATGTATTCTTTGTCGTCGTCTAACAAACCCAACACATAACACACATCCCTGAACGTAGGGTAGACGTAGTCAGCAACTTTTCTGGTGTCCTCGTAACACCTGCAGCCCTCTGAATGTTATGTAGCAACTTAAGGTAATAGTCTTCCCCCTTTGTAGGGGGGACATTTGCAATCCTACCAACAGAAAATCCATTTTTTCTTGGCGCCCAAGTGCAAGAATCCTCCTTATACACAAACTGCTGTGGAAAATCTCTGTACCTCAAGTCCCTGGCATGTGGATAACTTTTGTTTGCCTCAAACCACGCTAAGAACATCGCTTGCTTGGCAGATGGCCTATCCAGAACACTTTGTAATGATTTGTTTTCATTGAGGACAAGGGCCTGATGATCTGAGAGATAAAAGTTTAGCCTAATTATAGATGAGTCTCTGTAATGAATATCAAAATTAAACAACCTCCATATTGCCTCACATGCCTAAAGATATCTGCAGTCGTAGTACATCTTTATCTCGTCACGAATCTCAGCACCGCCATCTATATTGCATCTTTCGTAAAATGTCACCGTAACTCGATTATGACCCTTGTTGACGTATTTGAACAGGTATTTGATTGACATGTTTTGGTTGCATAGCTCTATATTAATGTGAGATCTGTATTTACTCAATAATACCCAATTGTACGGAACTACAAACCCATTGTCAAGAGTAGTCTTCTTCTTCATAACCGTTATGCCATCTTCCCTTCTCCTGTACACAATATAACCATCTGCATCTGACTCAGTTCGCTGCACAAATGGTTTTGGAAATCGCTTCGTGCAAACTCGATCCTTCATACATGGAGATTTCTAATTCGCCTGACTGCACGATCCATGTATCATATACTTCTCCACCAACTGGTACATCTTTATGTCGGTTTCTTCGTCAAGAATTTCAGCACATATAATCTTGTCAATTTCTTCTGGGGTCTTGGGCTTGTCATCATTATGCAACCACAAAAAATATGTGCACGCGGTAGACCTCGTTTCTGAAATTCAATAGTGCACACATCTGGAGAGGAACTGTAAACAAATGATATTAAACAATATGCATTAATTTAGTTAATGAATAAATAAATATTAAAACTCACACATGATTCATATCTCTAATTCATATGAATGTAGTAAATGTATAATTATAAATTGAGATCTAATTAAATACTTGCATGCTCTAATACGTCCGGATACACGTCATTTCTTAATTTATGTCATCATACTATCGTGCTTCATCTTGAACACACGACATAGAATGTTTGGCCGATCCCCCGGCCTGAGATTTGTATCTTTCAACACCCTTTGTATTCAGGCCATTGAGGATTGCATGTGATGGTGATGAAGAGAGTTGGAAATCCTATAATGTGAAAATAAACAATAGTTAGTTAAATATAGTTATAATCATATTTGATAAATGGTTCTTATTTGTATTTTATTGAAAATGTACGAATAAATAATGTAGCAAAAACATTGTTATTACCTCATTTGTGTCACTAAATTCGTCCAATTTTTTTCTAACAGTCTTACGTATGAAATCGTCTTCCATCGAGTAAGAAGACTGCGACGACATCTGACTTATCACTTGACCACTATTTGGTTTACTTCGAATGAAACTAAAATAAAAACTACATGCTAATAAATCGTAATCAACGAAATAAATGTAAAAACAAAGTAATTAATTTATTTAAAGATAAAATTATAACCTCGATTTGAATTCATTAATTGCAGGAATATCCTCATTTATAAGCACACGCAATGAATACCGATGGTTGGATACGTGGACTTCACCTAAGAAAACATAAGAATAGTCATGAAATGTAATAAATGTCTTTCACATTCATTAAACCAAATACACAAGAGAAATATTGAACAAATTAATACTATTCTTAATCTCAGTAGTTGCAAATTGTATTACAACAATATACGGCCCTACACTAATATCCTGAATTCGTTGAAGTATGTAGTCAGCAAACTTCCCCCCTTGCAAACAATCACTTGCATATCAAAGAAAATGATGATGGATATGAAAAACACATGTAAAATCTAAAAAATATATTTCAGTGAGTTTTAAATTACTCAATATCTTCAAGTTCAAATGGAATGTTATGTTTGGTTCCACCGGCTAGGTGAGCCAATGAACCTATCGACAAAAGCGAACCAATAACATATGTAATCAATATTAAAACATTGTAAGAAAACAATTTATAAATAAATGCTAAATAGAAAGAAAAAGAAATCATATAAATAACTAATACCTATCGTATACTCATATATATATATGGCGAATGGCAAAAAGACCCAAGGGACTTAAATGCACATTGGTCCAAAAAAAACAGTCTTTCAAATAAACCCATCCCCATGTTTTTAGTCTAAAATACCCTCCATAATATAATTCTTATCAATTCCATCCATTATGCTCTAACTTCCTTAATATTACATATTGACCCCGGATTTAAACAAATATATCACAATAACCCCCAAAATAATATTTTTTTGAAAAAAATATTTTTTTTTTCAGAAAATAATTTTTTGTCTGAATTTTCTTTCCGGCCAGATTCCGGCGTTGACCGCCGGAGACCGTCGATCTCCGGCATTGATTTTTTTTTTCTGAATTTTTTTTTCCGGCCGGCGGTCTCTGGCGTTGACTTTTTTTTTTCGAATTTTTTTTTTCTTAGAAAAAAATATTTTAATTAATATTACTGTCTTGGCTACTAAATTACCGTCTCAGACAATAATATTACTTTTTGGGACAGTAATATTATGAATATTATTTTCCCGAACAGTAATATTATTAATATTACTGTCTAAACAGTTAAGTTACTGTTGGAGACAGTAATTTAGCAGCCAAGACAGTAATATTAAGTAAAATAATTTTTTGTAAGAAAAAAAATTAAACAAAAAGATCAATTAACAGTTAAATTTACTGTCTCCGACAGTTAAATAACTGCTGGAGACAGTAATTTAGCAGCCAAGACAGTAATATTAATTAAAAATAATTTCTTAAGAAAAAAATGTCAATTAACAGTTAAATTATTGTCTCCGGCAGTTAAATAACTGCTGGAGACAGTAATTGAGCATACAATACAGTAATATTAATTAAAATATTAAAAAAAAGTCAATTAACAGTTAAATTACTGTCTCCGACGGTTAAATAACTACTGGAGATAGTAATTTAGCAGCCAAGACAGTAATATTAATTAAAATATTTTTGAAGAAAAAAAATCAATTAACAGCTAAATTACTGTCTCCGACAGTTAAATAACTGTTGGAGACAGTAATTTAGTAGCCAAGACAGTAATATTAATTAAAATATTTTTTTAAGAAAAAACAAAATTATAAAAAAAAAAGTCCACGCCGGAGACCCGGCGATCAACGGCGGTTGACCTACCGGAAAAATATATATTGATTTAACATTAGTAATAATTTTACTTTATATTTTGGAAACATGTGGGAAGAAGAAGTAATTTACGAAATTTTTTCTTGCAACAAATATTCATATTCCATGTAATGAAATACAATTAAGCAATTTTCTATAAATAATCTGCACAAATTAAATGTCGATTTAAATAGATTTATATTCTTAATTAGAATTAATTATAGATCCGATACATAATTCTAAAATTTTACATCATTATTAATTAATATTAAGGAACCAAAACATATATTGTGCGAAAATACATATAAAATAAATATCCATACATACATTACGAAAATATATATCCGATATATAAAATATTCATATGTATTTTATATATGGTTAATAAATTTTACACATATTATATGGAAACAATATATAATTTTGTACATTATTGTACATGTGAAAATTTGTATATATCCAATTTGCTTATTGTACATTGTTACAATAACAATTAAATATAATTATGTACATGATCTTACACTTTTACATTTAATTGTTGCATAGGTTATGCGGTTTTTATTAAAACAATAAAAACAGTAAATACATAGTTTTTAACGATAAATATTCACATTATATGGGCTTTGATGCATATAATATTAGTTTCACAAATTATCAAAGCAATACATATCTATGTATCGTATATATAACATCTATGTAAAGATTAGTTATTTAGATATTTTTCAAATTTCCTTTTTGGCCCAATTTTGTGGCTCTTTTGTAATATATTATAATAGTTTTTCCCTTCCATACCTTTATTCGGTTTATCTTATGGGCACTCGTTTCCGTGTGAATGCGCACAATTACGTTAATGGAATACAATGCTCTTTCCACGTGGCTATAGTTTATGCATTCGATTTATATTAATACATATGTTTGTTTAATGTATAAATGATAGATAACATAATAAAAAATCAAAATTATTTGAAAATCGATGCAACTCATATTATTAATAAAGCTTTAAGGAATACCAAAGACATATCATAATATTTAAAAGGCTAGGTCAAGCCAGGCCTCAAGTACATCATCCCATTGGTTAAAATAAAAAGAGTACTTGTTGCCGCAAACCATGTTATTTGCGTAACAAAATTGTGTCGAACCCTTAGTCAATAGCACATATATTTGCCGCGAACACACAACAACTTGAAAATGATTGCCTTCATCGTAGCGAAGGTTGATAGTAGACAATCTTGTCAACCGAGAAGTTTCAGCAAAAGCATTACTCAAATGCTGCAAATAGAATTGAATGAAGAAATCAATTACAAAATAAAGCAATAAAGTAAAATTATACTACAAAAGGGACTATAATGAAATATATTATTGCATGTAGGTGATACAAATGCAATTCTTTCTCAAGAATCCTCTCCATATCTCCGAAACAGAAAAAATGTATGTGAAAAAGTTGAAGAAGGTGAATGTGTTGAATGGTAATTTATAGGAGAGTTAAGGAATGTAATAAAGGTAACAAATAAAGTAATTGATTTAAATTGATATAATTTTCGGATATATCTAAATTAATTTAAATACAATAATATGTGAAAATTAAAAAAATTGCATTTAAGTCTCACGTTTTTTTCAATTCAAAATATTGTATATAAAAAGGAAACTCATTAACCAATAAAAATACACTATTTTGACAAGTAGGAGAGATAAATTTTGAAAACCAATACTGTGATTTTGTTTTTATTTAATAATATGGGTGATTATGGTAAGTGGAGTTTTTTTGCAATTAATATAATATTGTGCAAAAAATTTCCTCAATTGGGAAATAAAAAAAAATTGAATTTAAGTCCTATGTTTTTTTTAATCAAAATATTGTTTATAAAAAGGAAACTCATTAACCAATACTGTGAAACTCTATTTTTACATGTAGGAGAGATAAAATTTGAAAACCAATACCGTGAAATTATTTTACTAATAATATGGGTGAATATTGTTAGTGGGTTTTTTTTTCAATTAATAGAAATATTGTACATAAAATTTCCTCAATTGGGAAATTACAAATATTTCATTTAGCTCGAACGTTTTTTAATCAAAATAATGTTTGTAAAAAGGAAACTCATTAACCAATAAAAAGACAATATTTTGACGTGTGGAGAGATCAAATTTGAAAACCAATAATATGAAATTATTTCATTAATAATATGGGTGGTTCTTTTAAGTGGGGTTGTTTTGCAATTAATATAAATATTGTGCATAAAATCTCATTAACCAAAAAAAAAAAAAGAATTATGTGCATTTCTGTTTTTACGTATTTATTATCAAACAATTGATTAAAAAAAGGAAACTCGTTAACCAATAAAAGATAATATTTTGACTTGTAGGAGAGATAAATTTTGAAAACTAATAATGTGAAATCAATTAATTAATTATATAGGTGATTATGGTAAGTGTGGTTTTTTTTTTAAATTATGTAAACAATGTGGACTCAATTCTCCTCAATTGGAAAAATTTAATTGTGTATCTTAGTTTCATATATAATATAGATGTAGATAAAAAGAGTACAATTGTTGTCGCACACCATTTTGTTTGATCTACAAAACTCTCCCCAACTCTCGGTCAATTGAAACTTTATTTCCCCATGTATTTTACGCGAACATATATAACAACTTGAACATGAGTTCTACACTCATAGCAAAGGTTGATACAATCCTGTAGCTTCAATGAAAGAATTACTCAAATGTTGCAAATACAATTGAATAAAGAAATCAAATACAAAATAAATCAATAACTTAAACATATAGTATAAAAAATGCTAAGATGTTTCAACAATTGTAGGTATGTGATGTCATGCAATTTTTTTTGAAACATGATCTTCGCCGTATCTCCGAAACACTAAAAATAACGAATAAAACAATAATTGATAAATCGAAAGAATTACGACAAAAAATTACGAAACAATAAGTCAATACTCAATACGAAATTAAATTGAATAATTCGAATTACATTAAATTGCAAAAGAAAAAAAAATTGAGTGAGAAAGATGAAGAAGGTGAATGTGTTGAATGGTGAATTTATAGGTGGTTCAATAATGTAATAAAGGAAATAAATAAAGTAATTAATGTAGAGTTAATACTCTTTTTAGAAACTAATTAGTCAATATTCAAAATTTGAAAACAAATTAGTTAATAAATTCAAATTTTATGAAATTTATAATTACCCCTATAATTGCATATTTACCTCCATATTTACAATTACCTATCATATTTATATTCAATCAAATCAATCATTTCCAAATTGATCTTACGGTTATCATAATAGATGATTTCATTACCATGTACCAATTATTAAATAATATTTTAATTTATCTATATTAATATATAGTTAATAGGTTGGTAAATATTTTCCATAAAATAGTGATATGCAAAATAACTATAAAAAATAGATTAAAAATTAAAATATTTATTAAGAAAACATAATATTAGATATGCGAATAAGATGTAATAAATTATATATAAATATGTAATCAACCAATTAAAATGCACAAATTTTCCATGTGTGCAATTAAAATTAAAAGTTGAAAACAATCATCCAATGAAAATGCATAATTTTTCCATATAAGAAATTTGGATTTTATTATTTTTTTGTATATATGTATAGTTTGCCAAATGGTAAAAATCAACCAATTAAAATGCACAGATTGGCCATGTGCGCAATTCAAATTAGGTAACCACGTTTTTTGTTTTAATAAATAGATAATTAGGTGGTTGTTTATAGAAGTTAGGGTTTTTTTTTTTAAATAATGAAACAATGTTGATTCAATGTCCTCAATTAGAAAAATTTTATTGTGTATCTTAGTTTTATAATTTACTCAATTGTGAAATTTAAAAAAAATTGCATTTAAGTCCTACGTTTTTTTAATCGAAATACTGTTTATAAAAAAAGAAACTCATTAACCAATAAAAAGACACTATTTTGACATGTAGGAGAGATAAAATTTGAAAACCAATAATGTGAAATCAATTAATTAATAATATAGATGATTATGATAATTGGAGTTTTTTGGCAATTAATATAATATTGTGCATAAAATTTAATTAACCCAAATTAAGTGGAATGTCCATTTATATATTTACGTTTTTAATATGAAGCAATGGATTAAAAAAAAGAAACTCAATAACCAATAAAAATACACTATTTTGACATGTGTGAGAGATAAAATTTAAAAGCCAATAATGTGAAATTAATTCATTAATAATATGGGCGAATATGATAAGTGGGGTTATTTTGAAATTTATAAAATAATGTGGACTCAATCTCTTCAAGTGGATAACTTTTATTGTGTATCTTAGTTTTATATATAATATAGATTGAGCATTCTTTACATTTTTAAATGGTGGAGTTTATTAATAATTCTAATATTATATAATTAATGATAGATGTTTGACGTATTGAACTGCAATTCTTTATTATTTTCAAACTTTATTATATTAAATTTGTTAATAATTTATTTAATATCATTTAATAATAATGAATGTTGCAATTAATATTTTAATTAACAGTATTTATACAATTATGGTTAATTATATCATAATAAGTTAATGTGCTTGGATGGTTAAAAGTGATGAATGTATTAAGATCTCACAAGTTCTATCCCTAATGAATGCATTTTTTTCGATTATTTATCAAATAAAACTCGGTCAGAATGAATTTAAATTAATTATTTAATTAAAATTTAGTATGGGGTAGATTAGACAATTCAATGTTAATCGATTTTATATTAATTTAATAAAAAAAAATAATCGACGGATAATTTGGTAAAGTACTTCATTGTTTAGAACATAAGCCTTGTTATTTTCCTAGGGTCCAGTTCTAATCTTATAAAATTAATAGTAATTAATACATATCTCATATAAGTTTAGAACACATGTGGTCTCACCCTAAAAAGACCCAATTAAGTAAGCTAAAATAAGATAAAAAAAAAAAATCTATGAATGATGTTTTGTATACGAAAAGCGAGTATCTTTGGTCCTGACATCTACAACCATGATGCCTAATCAATTCAAATTCGTCACTTAATGCATATTAAATAGGTATATATATATATATATATATATATATATATATATATATATATATATATATATATATATATATATATATATATATATATATATATATATATATATATATATATATATAATCCTGGGGTGCATACAATATATGCTTATGTATTTAGATCTCCGGTTCTCGAATCAGAACCCCTTGCTCTCTCTCTCTCTCTCTCTCTCTCTCTCTCTCTCTCTCTCTCTCTCTCTCTATATATATATATATATATATAATGAACGCGGTTGAAGGAAAATTCGTGGTTGGTGGTGGTGTAGATGACGAGTTTCCAGATGTTGATTCTCTCGGCCATTTTCCAAGTATCTCAACTTGCATTTTCCTTTTTTTATAGTGGTTTTCAATATTTTTACGTAAACCACTATAAAAATCTGAACAAAAATTATAGTGGTTTTCAATAATTTTTGTATAGATTTTTATATAACTGCATATACAGAGTGGTTTTTATGTTGACATAGTTGTTATACAGAGTGGTTCTCATGTTATATAATTGTTATACATAGTGGTTTTCATGTTTATATAGATGTTTATACAGAGTGGTTTTCATGTTTATATAGAGTGCTTTTTATTTAAAAAAACTCGGAAAAAAAAAAACCATTGTCAAAAAAATGAAAAATTAAGAAAAAAATGTAAAATCATGAAAAAACGAAAATAAAATAAAACAATTTTTTTAAATTAAAATAAAAAACATGAATAATATAACTAAGAAAAAAGATAATTTAAAATAAAAAATCGAAAAAAATAAAAAATAAAAAGAACAAAATAATTACAAAATTTTCTTTTAAATCGAAATAAAGAAAAGCATTAAACAAAAAAAAATAAAAAAAGGAAAAAAAAAATAATTGAATCGGCGTGATGAGGGGAATAATTTTTGGAGAAGATTTTGGTGTAGATTATGGGTATAATTTTTTTTTAAATTAAATAATTATAGTAATTAACAATTAGTGGGGGCATATATGATTTTTCAGGTCCATTAGATTTATCTCAAATATCATTTATAAATAAAGGATTATCAAGAATTAAAATTCCAATGAATGGTGTTTCGCATATAGCCCATGTTATAATCAAACCGTGTTTGAGAACTTGACTTAACCACATGTACCAAATTCTATACATTGCGAGTGTCTTGCATATGGACAATTGTCATACAAATTAACTAACACAATACCAAAACAATGTCAAAAAAAATGTTTAATGAAATAAAATCCGTTTACAATAAACAACCTTGATAAAATAAAAAATCTTTACTGGATTCCATAGTAAGTTCAGTAGAGTGAAGATCAACCTACACAAATAATAATCAAGCATATATGTAATAAAAAATAAAATTATTATTTAATATTAGTTTTCTATAATCACCTTCATATTCACTAAAAAAACTTCATATTAGACAACATTCTTAGTAAAATTAATCACTTGAAAGACGTGGCCCGATTCGTTGCCGAATGTTAGTATATCAGCAAGTCAAGGCGGAATATCAAAGATCCGAAGGCTTACTTCAATACAACTTAATCCCGGAGTGGAAATGGGAAGTTGTTATGATGGACTTCGTGCAAGGGTTTCCGAAGACCCAAAGGGGATCCGACGCCATTTGGGTAATCATCAACCGACTGACTAAATCAGCTCATTTTCTTCCAATATGAAGGACCTTAGCCTAGAAAAGTTGGCCGAACTCCATGTTCGAGAAATAGTCCGGCTTCACGGCGTCCCCATCACCATTATATCTGATCGAGACCCTCGATTCACGTCAAAATACTAAAATTAATACTAACACTAATACTAATAATAATACTAATAATCTTTTTTTTCTCGTCCAAAATCCACCAGCAGTGGCACCAACAGCCCGGCACAAAGCAGAGTCACCGGAACCCTAGGTTAACCGGAATCATTCAGATTTCAAGTTAAGTCTCTCACCCAAACCCCACCTCACACAGATTTAACCTCTCTTGTGCTTTCCTCTCCGAGGAGTAGATCTCACACGCTCACAAAAGAGCAGAAATAATAGAAGAACGAAGATTCGAATTGTGCCTTTTCTCTCCCCTTATCTCTCTCTTTCAATAGGCTTTTGATATATAGATGACAAAACGAAATTGTCTCCAAAGGCAGATAACACAAAAGGAGCGGTAATATAACGGTCAAACGGTTATGTTGCCGAAAAATTCCTAGAGACATTAATTGCGGTGGTATGATCGGTTGAAAGACAGAGAGGCAGAAGAAAGAAAATTAAGGTTGTGAAAGGGGCAGGTAATAAAAGGTATTTTTTACTACGGAACAATTTTGAGTCGTAGTAAATACTAGGATTTACCGTAGCAAAAAAGTATTTGGTACGACTATTTACCGTAGCAATGTTTTTGTCACGCCCGTATATGCTACGGGGCAAATTCGTAGCAAATGCGTAGCAAAAGTCTTTTTACGACGAATTTGATACCTTTTGTTACGGTTAATGGTCGTAGTAAAAAGCCATTTTTCTACTAGTGTATGTACATGTTCAATAGTCGATTAAGCTAATCGACTATGTCTGGTGGTCGATTAAGGTTGATCGACTCCAATTTTTTTTTTATTTTTTTTGGATTTTTTGTTTATTGATTCCAAGTGTATAAATCATATATATATATATATATATATATATATATATATATATATATATATATATATATATATATATATATATATAGTTGATTTTGCTTTTTTCGCAGTTGAGATTTGTTATTTTTAGTTGCAGATTCTTAATCGACAATGCTTCACATCATAGTTGAAGTGGCTCCGCGGCACGTGGAGGAGGTGGCATGCCAGATCCTCCACGGACTGGGAGGTTATTAGTTGTGTCATTTTCTCTCCGAGCTGACGCCTCAGGAGGATCTTGATTAGCTGTGTCATTTTCTCTCCGAGCTGACGCCTCAGGAGGATCTTGATTAGCTGTGTTATTTTCTCTCCGAGCTGACGCCTCAGGAGGATCTTGATTAACTGTGTTATTTTCTCTCCGAGGTGACGCCTCAGGAGGATCTTGATTAGTTGTGTTATTTTCTCTCCGAGCTGACGCCTCAGGAGGATCTTGATTAGCTGTGTTATTTTCTCTCCGAGCTGACGCCTCAGGAGGATCTTGATTAGCTGTGTTATTTTCTCTCCGAGCTGACGCCTCAGGAGGATCTTGTTGGCTACGTGATCTGGTTTGCATCGTTCCCACAGACGGCGCCAAAATGATGATGCTAATTACTTAGATCACCTGGGGTGGTGTAGAAAATAAACTGGGAGAGCAAAGCGGATCAGTAGCTTGACAACTTGATGATCTTGAGGTACCTGCGATCATAGAACACGTGAGCTAAGCCGGGGGTTGATCCGGCGGAAACCCCTCCGATGCTCAAGTCAGACGTGCTGATCATAGAAATAGTCCAGAGAATACAGTTAATAGTATTGCTCAGTTAATTGGACGTACCTTAATAAAATGAGTAAAACCTCTATTTATATGTCGTTTATTGGGTTGTGTTTGCTTTGTTGGGCCCAAGCCTTACTTGAAGGTGTTTGGGCCTCTGTGATATTAGTCTTCGATATTGGGCTCGTAGCCTAGTAGGTAAAGAAATTGTAGGCCCATTGGGTTGGCCCAATTAGGCATATCATTAAGCCCCCCACTCTCGAGTCGATGTGGGGGCCATGTTGTAATGGGTCTCAGATCGTGTCGAGAGTAAAAATTGTAGAAGTCGATCGTTGGCGTATGGCCTAATGGTATGCGAAAATGCGTTGGAGCGTGTGTCGGAGGGGTGTGAATGCGCGTTGGCGCATAGCGCGACAAGGTTGTCGCGATGTAAGTTAATTGAGTCGTCGGTTTTGTCCAGCGACGATGTAGTAGCGAATTTTCTCCTCGTGGGAGTTGTCTTGTCGCGGGGTAACAGTGTTGATCGAGTTATCTCCTCGTGGGAGTTGTCTAGCGATAATGTAGTAGCACGGATCAAGTAATCTCCTCGTGGGAGTTGTCTCTGGGGTAATCGAGTTGATCGAGTTACGTCCTCGTGGAAATTGTCTCACGATAATGTAGTAGCACGGAGCTAGTATTCTCCTCGTGGGAGTTGTTATTTTTCGACATTGTCAATGTTTTGACGCGTTGCTTATATGTGTTTACATATAGCCTTGTGCGTGATGTACTTGAGGAGGGGATCAGACTCTCAAGATTTTTTTTATGGGGGTCGTGCCTCTTGTTAGACCTCGTGGGTCTTAAGTATGTTAGGACCGTGGCCACGTTTTAATGAATGACCCATCGAAAACAAGTAGATAAATTTGAGTAATCAAGCTGGCCAGGCTATATAGATTCTCATAATGTCTCTAAGTGCTTCTAGGGTTGTAATCGTGCTAACTTGAGCTTGTGATTATATAGTGAATTTCGGGCGAGTTGTCTCCTCATGGGAGTTGTCTCGCGGTGAGTAATATTTATTGAGCGAGGTGGTTGCACGTGGGAGTTGCCTTGCAACGGATTTGTAGTGCCGAGCGAGGTGGCTCCTCGTGGGAGTTGTCTCGCAACGGGTTGTGGGACAGAGCGAGTGGGCTCCTCGTGGGAGTTATCTCGCTGTAGTTTTGAGACCAGAGAGGGTTGGCTCCTCGTGGGAGTTATCTCGCTGTAGTTTTGAGACCAGAGAGGGTTGGCTCCTCGTGGGAGTTGTCCCGCAACGGGCTATAGGACGGATCGAGTGGTCTCCACGTGGAAGTTATCTCGATATGGTTTCGTAGACCTAAGGGAGTTGGCTCCTCGTGGGAGTTGCCTCGCAACGGGTTATAGGACGGAGCGAGTGGTCTCCTCGTGGGAGTTGTCTCGCTGTGGTGTTGAGATCCGAGGGAGTTGGCTCCTCGTGGGAGTTGCCTCGCAACGGGTTGTAGGATTGAGCGAGTGGACTCCTCGTGGGAGTTAACTCGTTGTAGTTTTGAGACTAGAGGGGGTTAGCTCCTCGTGGGAGTTGTCCCAACGGGCTATAGGACGGAGCGAATGGTCTCCTCGTGGGAGTTATCTCGCTGTGGTTTTGAGACCCGAGGGGGTTGGCTCCTCGTGGGAGTTTCCTTGTAAGAGGTTGTAGGACCGAACGAGCTGTCTCCTCGTGGGAGTTGTCTCGCTGCGGGTTGTATTACTGCGCGAGTTGGCTCCTCGTGGGAGTTGTCTCGCAAGGGAGTTGTAGGAGCATCGGATGGCGCGCGACTTAGGAGCGCGCAGACTGAGGTCGCTCTGAGCGAATTGTCTCCTCGTGGGAGTTATCTCGAAACGGGTTGTGTGGCCGAGCGAGTTGTCTCCTCGTGGGAGTTGTCTCGCTGCGGGTTGTATTACTTAGCGAGTTGGCTCCTCGTGGGAGTTGCCTTGCAACGGATTTGTAGTGCCGAGCGAGTTGGCTCCTCGTGGGAGTTGTCTCATTGCGGGTTGTGGTACCGAACGAGTTGCCTCCTCGTGGGAGTTGTCTCGCTGCGGGTTGTGGTACCGAGCGAGTTGGCTCCTCGTGGGAGTTGTCTCGCTGCAGGTTCGTAGTACCGAGCGAGTTGGTTGTGGAACCGAGCGAGTTGTCTTCTCGTGAGAGTTGTCTCGCTGCCGGTTGTAGTACCGAGCGAGTTGGCTCCTCGTGGGAGTTGTCTCGCTACGGGTTGTAGCACTCAGCGAGTTGGCTCCTCGTGGGAGTTGTCTTGCTGCAAATTGTGGGACGGAGCGAGTGGTCTCGTCGTGGGAGTTATCTCGCTGTGGTTATGAGACCCGAGGGAGTTGGCTCCTCGTGGGAGGTACCTCGCAACGGGTTATAGGACGGGGCGAGTGGTCTCCTCGTGGGAGTTATCTCGCTATGGTTTCGTAGACCCGAGGGAGTTGGCTCCTCGTGGGAGTTGTCTCGCTGCGGGTTGTAGGACGGAGCGAGTGGTCTCCTCGTGGGAGTTATCTCGCTGTGGTTATGAGACCCGAGGGAGTTGGCTCCTCGTGGGAGTTATCTCGCTGCGGGTGGTAGTACTGAGCGAATTGGCTCCTCGTGGGAGTTTTCTCGCAAGCCCCCCACTCTCGAGACAATGTGGGAGCCAAGTCGAAAGGGGTACCGGATCGTATTGAGAGTAGATCGGTGCTGTAGTCTTGCGTTAATCGTTGGCATGGCGTGGAGAAATAATTTTTTTATTTTTTTTTCCATTTGATAGCGAACGCAATTTGGTAGGTGCGTTAAAGGGCTCGCGCAATTTGGTGGAGCGCGTTGAAATTCTCGTGCGATTTGGTGAAGCGAGTCAAAATCTACGCGCAATTTGGTGGAGGGCGCTGAAAGTTCCGCGCGATTTAATGGTGCGCAGTGCAAATTGCACGCGAGTAGGTGAGTAGCGGGAGGTGGGCGCGCGCTTTGATGCTGGGTAGGTGGGAGCGCGCGCTTTGAGGCTGGGGTAGTGGGGGGCGCGCGGTAGGTATCACGCGGGCGCGTGCTGTGCACGCGCGGAGGAGAGAGAGCTTTGGCGCGTGCAGTGCACGCGCGGAGGAGAGAGAGAGTGCGGGCGCGTGCGACGCACGCGCGGTGAGAGAGAATGGGCGCGTGCGATGCACGCGCGCAGAGGCATGTTACACAGTACAGCTGGGCGCGTGTCATGCACGCGCGCGTCGCGCGTGCGCGCTTCGCGCATTCTGGCGATTTTTTTTTTTTTTTTTTTTTTTTTAATTTTTTCTTCTTCTTTATTCTTTTTCTTTTTTCTTCATCTTCTTCTTTTTTTCTTCTTCTTTCTTCCCGCGCGTGCTGTGCATGCGCTCTATTTTTTCATTTTCTTCTTTTCATTTTTTTTTTCTTTCTTCTTCTCTTTTTTCATCATCTTCGTTTTTCTTTTATTTTTTCATCTTCTTCTTTTTTCTTTTTCTTTCTTTTTTTAGTTGGTTGATGTTCACCCCCTTGGGGATGTTCTATTTTTTTAGTAGGGAGATTATCCTCGTTCCTTGAGAAGGGATGTGCACCCTCTTGGGGAAGTTCTTTTTTTGGAGTAGGGAGATTATCCTCGTTCCTTGAGATGGGATGTGCACTCCCTGGAGGATGTTCTATCTTTTGAGTAGAGAGATTATCCTCGTCCCTTGAGATGAGATGTGCACCCACCTGGGGATGTTCTATTTTTTGAGTAGGGAGATTATCCTCGTTCCTTGAGATAGGATGTGCACCCACTTGGGGATGTTCTATTTTTTGAGTAGGGAGATTATACTCGTCTCCTGAGATGTGATGTGAACCCACTTGAGGTTGAAAGGTAAGGGTGATGCCCAACCTTAGGATGGGGATAACTGCCCACTGTAGGATGAGGCGCTCGAGACCTATGGTCTGAGGTGGATGCGCACGGTTGTGCCATTGGTTCGCTCATGCGCGTCCGACCATTTTTTCTGTTTTTGAAGTAGGGACGTGAAACACTTGATGGGATGTGAAACCCCTTGGGGTTGAAAGGTAAGTGGATGTACCACTCTTGAGATGAGATGCCCAACTTTAGGATGGGATAGCCCACCATTTAGGATGAGGCGATCACGAACCACTGGGGTGAGATGCCCAACCTTGGCGATATATGGTGCCACTGATTCAGTGGCAGCACGAGTTGAATCTTCCGTGATCATACGCTGAAGGTCTTCTTCGGTTATCTGAACCGTTCGAGAAGTAAGTAGAAGTTGATCTTGTTGAAGGTTCGGCGATCATATGCTGAAGGTCCTCTTCGGTTATCTGAACCGTTCGAGGGGGGGCGGAAGTAGACCCCCAGAGAGTCGATGACCCATGGCGAATGAAAAGTTTTGGGGGCACTGTGAACCCCCAGGGAGTCGATAACCCTTGGCGAACGAAATATTTTGGGGGCGATGTAAGCCCCCAGGGAGTCGATAACCCTTGGCGAGCGAAATATTTTGGGGGCAGATGTAAGCCCCCAGGGAGTCGATAACCCTTGGCGAGCGAAATATTTTGGGGGCAGATGTAAGTCCCCAGGGAGTCGATAACCCTTGCCGAGCGAAATATTTTGGGGGCAGATGTAAGCCCCCAGGGAGTCGATAACCCTTGGCGAGCGAAATATTTTGGGGGCAGATGTAAGCCCCGAGGGAGTCGATGGCGGTGGTGCCATAGGTGGCTCCACATGTGGAGCAGGTGCTGGTATCGCGTTGGGAGCATTTGCTCCCATCGTGGCGATATATTGGGTCACGGCCTCTGTGGCAGCGCGAGTTGAAGCTTCTGCTATCATGCGTTGAAGCGCATCCTCGGTTATTTGAACCATTCGAGGAGCATGGAGTGGTGGATCGGCGATTGGTGGGTCCCGAGGGGGGATCACCTGAACCTCGCGAGGTGGATCTGCAGCACGTGGAGGAGCTGGCTCCGCGGCACGTGGAGGAAGTGGCTCCGCGGCACGTGGAGGAGGTGGCATGCCAGATCCTCCACGGACTGGGAGGTTATTAGCTGTGTCATTTTCTCTCCGAGCTGACGCCTCAGGAGGATCTTGATTAGCTGTGTTATTTTCTCTCCGAGCTGACGCCTCAGGAGGATCTTGATTAACTGTGTTATTTTCTCTCCGAGGTGACGCCTCAGGAGGATCTTGATTAGTTGTGTTATTTTCTCTCCGAGCTGACGCATCAGGAGGATCTTGATTAGCTGTGTTATTTTCTCTCCGAGCTGACGCCTCAGGAGGATCTTGATTAGCTGTGTTATTTTCTCTCCGAGCTGACGCCTCAGGAGGATCTTGTTGGCTACGTGATCTGGTTTGCATCGTTCCCACAGACGGCGCCAAAATGATGATGCTAATTACTTAGATCACCTGGGGTGGTGTAGAAAATAAACTGGGAGAGCAAAGCGGATCAGTAGCTTGACAACTTGATGATCCTGAGGTACCTGCGATCATAGAACACATGAGCTAAGCCGGGGGTTGATCCGGCGGAAACCCCTCCGACGCTCAAGTCAGACGTGCTGATCATAGAAATAGTCCAGAGAATACAGTTAATAGTATTGCTCAGTTAATTGGACGTACCTTAATAAAATGAGTAAAACCTCTATTTATATGTCGTTTATTGGGTTGTGTTTGCTTTGTTGGGCCCAAGCCTTACTTGAAGGTGTTTGGGCCTCGGTGATATTAGTCTTCGATATTGGGCTCGTAGCCCAGTAGGTAAAGAAATTGTAGGCCCATTGGGTTGGCCCAATTAGGCATATCATATTTTCTGCTAAAACAACATTGCTCATTATTTTCAAAAAATTCGGGCCTGAAATTAAAAGTTATTTGGATAATTGAATACCAAATAATTTATCGTGGATTATCTAGCCAATCAATAGAGGTCTTACAATTTTGAGGCGATTTAAGTCTTGAAAATCGAGAGTCCCAATTCGGAAAACACGAAGAACCTTCTCTCTTGCGCGAGCCTGCCAATCCAAATGCTTACTCAGTAGAATCATAGTCCAGACAAGCAACGACGAGGTTGTCTCCTGGCCACCAAGATAGAACAACTTGCACTCTTCAATCACATCCTGCAAGCTCATTCCAAACTTACGCCCATTTTGTTTTATTTCTTTAGAGTTGGATTCTAATAATATATTCAACAAATCAATTGATGTAGCTTCCCCTGCTTCAATTGCCTTTGTTCTTTTATCGATTATCACAAGCAAGAGTGACTCCACTTCCTTAATTATGTGTTGCATTCTTCTATTTGTTTTGGTAGGCAAAAATATTCACACCCACACAACATATACAAAAATTTAAAATATAAGACGTCATCGAATACGAACTAATACGTGATTATTATTAAATTTATTACCTCCATCCAGGGATGAAAGCGGAGAGAATTGCCTTTGAGAGAAGTGTGGCTTGTT